>NW_027137447.1:952618-1081972 GCF_001889945.1 Aspergillus brasiliensis CBS 101740 | reverse complement strand
ACCATCTTCTAGAGGTGTGTCTTCTGTTACTTTTTCTTCCCAGGCAATACTAGTAGGAATTTATAATAGTAAGTGCTGCATTACTAGCTGTGGGGGGGGGGGGGGGAGAACGGAAAGGGAATCTTACACGCACGAGGCTGGAAGAGATCAAGAAAACAAGCAAACGGATGTCAGGGGACACATTGGTGGCTGTGGTAGTGGTTGTAGGTAACATCGCTCATTCATACGGGGAGGGTCATGCAATTTCACTGTCTGGGGTCGATGACCACGCCTTCGAAATCTCGAGATCGGATGTACTCCAGTGTACGTTGGAAATGACGCTTTGGACCCTCCAGGCTGGGATTAGGCTCGTTTTCATCCGTCTGCAGGTTCGAGTGGATGAGTTCGATAAGGCCGTTGAGGTATTTGATCGTGACGGTTTCGTTCTGTTGGTCGAAGTAGTAGACGTAGCGGTTGAGGATCTCGACGAAGAGTTCCACGGACACGGCAGTGTCCATGCAGGCGTCTGCGACGCGGAGGGCCCGTTGGAGGCACTCGAGGACGCGCTTGCCATCACGGTAGAGCTATTCGGAGTTAGAAGCTGGAAATTTAACATCGCGTAGATAAAAGTATGGACTTACGTTCTTGGCATCTTCCTCGCCTCGTTGAGGGTTCTCGACAACCCACCACAGGTGACTGGCTAAGTACACAGCGCGACATTGATCGGGCTTTTTCAGCAGCTTGCTTCCATGCAGGGCGGCCTTGGTAATGAGGGTATCATAGTTCTCCTTGGAGAATCCGCGGGTGCCGTGGAGGGCCCCCGCTATGATGCAGACGGCCTGGAACTGAGCACGCGAGTCACTGATGGAGTCCTCATAAATGGTGAAGGCTTGCGCAAAGAACTCGTAGCTGAACTCTTCAAAGCCCGTCTGATCTGCCACTTCTCCGCACATCACAAACAGGCGCAGGGAGAGATCAGCGCAGCCAGGGTTCACACGCTGGTAGAGGTTGTTAACACACTGGTGCATGAACCGGTACAGGGCTGATGACTGCGACTGCCAGTTGTCGTCGTAGTGCTCGCGGGCCTTGAGTTTGCGTGCCAGACGGATCGAACTCGTGACCAGGGCTGGCGTCGTGTACCGGATACGCTCATTACCGTCAAGGTACGCCTTGCGAGTTGCTTGAAGTAACTTGAAGGAAAGTTAGTAGTAGGCATATGGCACGGGGAAGAGGTAATCACCTTCAACTGGGTATCGTTGTCTTTGGCCTGGATCAGATGAACCAGTCGTGCAAGCCACCCTTGTTCCTCGATGGTCTCATCAGTCTCACCCCGCCGCTGAGACTGTATGCCAGGATAGCCCATAGACTGCTGAGTGCCTTCCTTGATCAAAACCCTCAAAGCTTGCAGAACGCGGTCGAGGTTCTCCGTAGTAGTGATGAAAGTTCGGTTCTTGAGAAGACTGCGAGCGATTTCGCCTGCGACAGCTCGCCGGGTCGTGTAGGATTGCGAAGTCAGAAGTGGGATGTAGTGTGGCAAGGCAAGGGCCGTGAATATGGACGCGTAGGAACGGAGAGGTGCAGTAAGGAGATGCAAGAGGTTCTGCTGTGTCGGGGCAGAGTGTAAGTCGGCGTGATCAGCATATGTCGCTGTCTCACGAGTCGCAAAGTCGAGGATCTGATCAACAAACTCTAGGCGATCCGGGTAGGTGTTGAGAGCCAGGCTGACAAGTGAAACCAGAAGAGCCATTGTGTCTTGAATAGGAAGACCGCGGCTCTTGATCAGGTTAACCACTTGCTCATAGAAGATGTCGTACAACTTGACATCTGCAGGGATGCCAGCCTTGTCGTCGCCATTAGCCGTGGGCTCGCCTTCGGTCGCAGCTTCAGGCTGTTCAGCGTTATCTGTTGCGGCTTGCTCCACACCGTTTTCCTGGGTCGTTTCTTCCGGCGCTGGCTTCTTGGGTTCCTCGGATACCTTGAGATCCCCGAGGAGCTTCGTGACAGCCTCCTCTTCCTTCTTAATCCTTGCGTCAGGTTCAACGGACGATTCGGTCTCGCGAGCTGCATAAGCCGACAAGCGGTCCATCAATCCAATGACAATCTTCTTCAAGTCCACATGCGGGTTGAGTCGAGCGATTGCCGAAAGGAGGAGGTCAAGGGTATGTAGGTGGAATTCGTCGGGGAACACCTTGGTGATTACTGCACTCTCATTTAGCATGCCAGGCGCCTCGACGGGCTAATGTGTCATCTTACCTTCAAGGAGATACTCTTGTGCCAAAACATCACGGCACTGGACGACCTGCTCCAGCAGTGCCTGTAGTATACCAGATTTGTATCCTTCCAAATCCACCAATTGACTGAGTCGCACAACGTTGCTACCAACAAGCAGCTCCAATTCCCGACGTTCCTGCATCCGCTTCTCGCGCTCGCGCGACGGGCCCTGGTGCTGGAGTCGCACCCACAGCTTGTTCATCTCAACGAAGTTTGTCAGGACGAAGTTGATGGAATCCTGCAGATTGCCCTCCGGACCATCCCCAGAGCCCGTCGGCAGGTGGTCCCTAGCCTGTCCGGACAGATAGTACCGCAGGAACAACCCGCGGATGGGATGCTGCACACCTCGACTCATCTCCATCATGTCCTTCATAATCTCTTTGACCGGAGCATCCTCCACGGACATGTATACCGTACCTACGGTGATCATGAGATAGAGTCGCGGGATAATGTTGCCGGCATATTGAACGAGTTCGTACAAATCCGCCAGGTGGTTGACCGGGTGGTTCTCTTTCAGGTAGACAGAGAGATGTCGCAGGGCATCAAAGACGGCCATGTAAAGTTCGTAGTATTGCTTCGGGCCAAGGCTAGGGGTTCGTAGCTCGGAAACCAAGGTGGACCTGAGGCAATTGGTTGAAGACATCAGTTATCTCGACCCCAATTCCATTGCTGCCTGGAGGGGGGATCCGAAGCTCAAGCTCACCCGCATTTCAACGCATCCATTAATTTCCCCGGAGTTTCCAAACATTTCCGCATCATCTGCGACTGTTGCCGCACAACTCCCAATGCCTCCTCAAGGAGACGACTCTGGTCTTCGGGGGCCGCTACCGGGGTGGCCATGGCGGATGTGAGATGATGATGTGAGGGGAGTCGGACTCAGTGGCTGGAATCGGGCGGTAAACACCTGGTCGGAAAGGGGGAGGGGCGGAGAGGGGAGTTCGTGGACGGAGACAACAGAAAGGGACGATGCGCTAGAAGGTGAGGCGGAGATCCGGACAGCTCCTGATCCATAGACAGGAGAAGGATAAAAGGGACAGCAGGAGCAGGAGGAAATGGTAGAGATGGGAAGGTGAATGCGAATGCGGACATGCGATCAGAATGCCAGTTAGTTTACGGCCTGGGCGTGGGTTATGTAATCCCGGCCCCATCATCGTACGTCACGCATAATCTACTTGAACTGCCATAACTATAAAAGTGCATAGATATCCAGTTCGCCGAATATCATCCATTCATTCAGTCCAATCTTTTGTATGCAATCTATCCTATACTTGAAATAACCCGACAACAATCTAGACCTAGTACGTACCCGAAATTGAATGAAAGCGATCGCTCCCCGATACCAAAAGAGCATCAAACCGCCGGAAAACCATACAGAAAAAAGCAATGAAAGTAAAAGAAATGACAAAACGCCCTCAAAGATGCATGCTATCATGACCATATCCCCACCATAGCAGTCATGACATGTCGTGACGAGGCAAATACCGAAACCGTATAAGAACCGCATGTTCATTATCCATCAAATTCATGAATTGTATTTCGTACCAGTCGTTGACAATCATTTCTCAACGTCCAGGACAGTGCAGCAGTACCCTGATAAGCATCAAATTGAAACCTGAAAATGACTCTACGCCTGTGAGTCTGTGCTGTTCAGGCTCCTAGCGTGGAGCCTGGAAGACATGACGGCGGAATCAGAGGGAGTGTCATTGAACGCTCGCGCCTGCAAAGCTGTCTCATTCAAGCTCCGGCCCTTGTGGTCGAAGACCTTGCTGGAGTTCAATGCAACCTTGGAGCCTTCAATTTCGCGGGCTACCATCTTGGAAACGGTATCGTTACTACGTGCAACAACCCTAGCGATGGTATCATTGCCCCGGGCAAAAACTTCAGAAGTGGTGTTGCTGCGAGCTTGCAGAGCGTGTAGAGCGTGCTCAGTCTCGTTGCGCGCGTCCGACAGCAAGCTCCGAGCCACGACAGTGTCGTTACTGCGAGCGGCAATCGCATGGTTTTCGGTGCTGTTGGTGGCATCAACATTCACGAGACCACGTCGGCTCAGAGTGCTGTTGGTAGCATCAAGAGTAATATCACGTCGGCTGGCGGTTTTGTTGGCGGCATCAACATCCTCCAAGAGACGACGCCGGCTCAGAGTGCTGTTGGTGTCGCGGCGATCCAAAGGAGCACCACCCACCGCGGGCCCGGCATTCCAAGACGAAGGAGAAGCGCCAGGCACGGAAGCCGGTGTGGACGAAGGGTACTCGGTGACGGTGATAGTGGTAGGCGGTGCCGGAGGGTTAGTCGCAGTGATGGTCTCGACGACGGGAGTAGTAGGGCCCGCAACATTCACGACTTTGTAGGGACCTTCCTCTCGACGCTCGACGGTGTCGTTTCCACGAGCGTGAAGGACAGGAACTGCATGAACAGAGAGGGAAAGAGCAAGGAGAAGAGCAGCGGTACGCATGGTGATGCCGGTGCAATGAGGAAGATTTATAGATGCTGACTGTAAGGGAAGACCAGGACAGATATAACACAAAAGTAGTGAATCAAACTAGATAGTCTAACAACGAAAACAAGGATTATAAGTAAATTAGAATGCTTAGTATAGGAGTCTTTTGATAAGACCAGAGAGATTTGAAACTGGAGCAGCAACAACAACCGACGAGAGAAGGGCTCAATTTATGATCCAGATTCACCAGCAAAACAAGACACACACACAGACCAACCAGGCTATGAACACAACGAAAATTGGCGCCTAGGAAAAAAATAAATTAAGAAAATCAGTGAAAAGCAAGCAAGATCTACACGGCTGCAGCAGATGTATATGCCATCATACACGGCACGAAGCCCCATCGTCGGGAAGAAAAAAAAAAAAAGGTGCAGGCTGGCGCATCATGATACTGTCAAGGGAGGCTGGGATGGATGGAGTCGCTGCCAGCCACGTTGGTTTCTGGTGGGAAGAAGGGCACTAGAACCAGTGGATCGCCGTTTCTCCAGCGGCAAAGACCCTGTGCGTTAATTGATTCCTTTTGTGCCAATTATATCTTGAACAGGCAGCATGATTTGAATGGCCAATGGATGAAGATAATGGAGAGGAAGGTTACAGCCCATCACCACTTTGATTTTTCTAACTAAATATACTAAGTGTCGCGCCAAAAATAAGGAAATGGGAACTAAACGTGCTAATTTAAGCCCGGATCCCGTGACCGGCCGGCTTTCTGCTGTCAATCGCAAAGTGGCTGGGGATGGATCCACTCTTTGATCTCCTCACAGCCCGGCCAGGTTTATCTCAGACTGTCTCATTGTCCTTGTTACTCCATCCTGCCTGGATCACACAATGTCCAAAGTCTGGACCGTAGATCCCTATCACGTCTACGTCATGCTCTGAATTTCTAACCTCCAACAGGGCTTACCGGAGCATTAACAGGTCGGCGGTGTGAGCGCCACTTATCCCCCGTCTACACCTTATCTCAACAGCAAGAAACACAGAGTGTGGTGGTGCAGAATAACAGTATTGATAATGGTACTGAGTCAAGTCAGTAGGGGAGAATCTCGTCACACCACGAGCAACCGACAACCCGCCAATGGCGAAAGGCTCATCATTCCTATTCCACCATCGTCTGAAGACCAAATAAGGCATGGCACTGCTGGATCGCAACAGGGATGGGCTATTACCAAAGCGGGATCAGCATTTTGCCATGGGCATATCATATCACATCACATCATATCACAGCGCATCACAGCCCAGTCCAGGCAGGGTCTTCGGGATCTCCTTCCCGTGTACTCTTTTCGGAGTACTCCCTAGATCTAGATGCCAACTCAGGTTTCGGAGTTGTCTGCAATCTCCTACGGCGTTCCCGGATGCATAGGAAAGAAGCATGCACTCTACGGCAGACAAAGTGATACCTGGGTGTGTTACGCGTCTAGCCATCGTCTATTTACCTTTACAGGTAAGTGCTGCTACTACTATTGTACTATCTTCTGCAGTGGGTTTACAAGATTCGGTTTGGACTTTGCCCATATCTACAGCTATTCTTCCAGGCTTACTCGAGCCATGAGCTACAGCCATTCAGACGTTTCTAAGTATATCCCTATCTTAGTGATTCACTCCTCAATACAATAATATCCCTCTATTTAGCACGCACCCTCTCGAGGTTCCGTGATCGACCATGCAAGCGCCCACGGTCCCCCGTGCCGATCCCAGGGAACAGCTCAACGCATCTGGCTGCGGTGTGACTGTGTTAGCGGCTAAAAATGCCACATCCATGGGGGATGGTGGTCAAAGAAACGACAAGAGTTCGTGGCCAGCGAGCATCTCATGCACGGTGGGCCGCGTAATAATATCTCCGGCCGTGGCGTTGCGAGTAGATATACTCCGATATGTTTTGGGGGATCTACTCTGTCGTAGATAAGTAGTATAGATTTATCTTCGAGTAATGTACGATAGCGGATATTACTAGTATTACTACTAGTATTGTACACTCACATACTAGTAGAGTGTCTGTTCTGGTTCTGGAAGCACGCAACTTCAAGGAAAGTTGATCACGTATCTCATCTATAATAGATCAATAGTAACGATGAACTGCTGTTTATACAGAAAACTCTTGCACGCTGACTGAAAAGCCTAATCAGTGAAAAAGCAAAAGTAACTACGGAGTACTACTGACTATACACCACATCTCAACTGAACTCCAACTAGATACTAGTAGTTAACTAACTTTTCTCCCCTTTCACACCTACAAGGGTTATCCCCATCAAACTTTACCCCAAGACAGGTCTAAACTAAGGAAGCATAACGCTCTAGTCTTAGCAAGCTCAGGCTTACGCCGTGCCTATACCACCCGAAGGTTCCTTCTTCCAACTGCCTCGCACCGCAAAGAATCGAACTAAGAAGTAAAGTATTGCGCCATCCCTGGACACGAACACTCGAGAAAACTATTAAACTATACTAGCAGCATAAGTAGATGACGCAATCCATCCAGACTATCTCGGAAGCAGTGAATCACTAGTCACTAGTCACTGTATATCTGCTTCATGTATACTAGAAAATACTACGTGCTACTAGTAGTACGTACACTCCGTTCCCTAAGTTAGTAGAAGATAAGATTTAGTGTACTTGCCATGATTCCGATTCTGTAGTTGAGGAGACGTCATCTCCTGCAACCTGCTCTCTAGGCTGGCTGCCAGTGTACTACTAGTGATATTAGTAGATTGGGTTTGTATGTGATAGGATCATTTTCGTCAATCAAGGTATCTATCTATCTATCCACCTAGGTGGAACTACTATATTTCAAGCTAAAACTGAATATGGGAAGCATACTATGTAGCTATAAGCATCAATGTTATTGCAACAAAGTAAGTATGGGTCTTTGTGATGTGCTTACATATTTGTATGCTTATCACATACTACTATCTAGTACGGAGTAGTCATTAGCATTTCTCATTGTTTCCTTTCATTGCTAGTTGAGTCGTTTCTTTTATATGATGGTAGAGATGGAATTAACTACCTCTTACGTCGTGTTATATCATTACTATCGTAAATAACGTTGGCTACAGCATAGCATAGCTACATATAGTAGTACCTTAGGTATATGTATATCGCCATGCATATCGCCATGCATTGAAGGAACACCATATTCATGCCTCAAGTATTAGTTACTAGACTCATACGGTCTCAACCAGAAGCGACAAATGCTTCCCTGCAAGCCTCAGGCAAGAATCAAGACCCTGCTGATCGACAGACCCTGCATGCATGTATGGGACTTCTCAGACATAGAGACTACGTAATACATCCAGCGGTCGAACAATTAGTTCTTCCGTTCATACACTCGTTAAACATGGTCAAAGTTTTCTGCGCCCTGCTATCAGGCCGTTTCTAGTTCTCACGACAATGCCAAATCCTCAACCCGAACCAGCCCACATCCCATCCCCGCCGCAGCCCACCCAGCGCACACGCGATTCGGGTTCCACGAGAGCGCCGTGACGTGGGTTTCCTCATCAAAGATCGTAATCACCGCCGTGCCATTCACCAGTCTAGGGTCACCGACCAGATTACGCAGCAGACTGGTGTGTTCGGCGCGGTAGCCGTCGTGAAACCGACTAGTGCCTGTGCCTGTGCCTGAGCCTCGTACCCATTCATGTTGGAACCAGGTCTGTTGCCATTGTTTCTCCTTGGCATGCATCATTCGTCGGAGGGGATTCGTGGCTTGCACAGTGCCGCCGGTGCAGCCGACGAGGAGGCTTGGGTGCCAGAAGCTGCAGGGTCCGAGGGCGGAGATCATGCTCGGGAGACGAGCCACCGCGGTGGAAGTGAAGAAGCGGCGGATGGCGAGGAGACGCAGAAAGTCGTTCTCGTCACCCGAGACGAAGGAGTGCAGAAGTGGGGAGTAGGTGAGGTGAGCGGTGCCTACGCGCATGCGGTTTGCGTTGACACTATCTTTTTGAGGGTCGATGATGGAGGTGAGTCGGCTTTCGCCGTCCATGGAAGTGGTGCTGATGAGATAGGGGTGGGTTGGGTAGGCGGAGGCAAGGTTGAGAATCCACGTCGAGTGGAGTTGTTGGTAGAAGTAGGGAACGGGATTGGAGGGTGACGATGGTGATGAGACGATGCTCCAGATGGCGACGAATCCGTTGGCACAGCCAACGGCGATATCGCTCGGGGAGAGCCATGTTACAGATGTACATACGGTCGAATGTGGTTTTGCTTCGAAGACGGGGGAATGCAATTTGTCTGAGCAGTTAGTATGGGCTCTAGCTTTGTTTTGGTAGCTGTACTTACAGTATTCGGTCTGGTTTGGGTCACGACTCAGCTTGACATCGATGACCCTCACCCAGCCATCTCCCCAGATCCCTGCCAAAAGGCCGATGTTCTTCTGCGCGTCTTCGTCGTCTTCATCACGCGAATCTCGAGGCATTGGGCACCAGGCCATTCGCCTCAGATCGCCCCAGTCTGTACACAGCGCGAGGCGTAATCGCGGCTTGGAGGTCATATCGATTGTCTTGGTTAGTGACGCGGCTTCTTCGGCCTTGAACTCCCAAAGCTGCAGGGCAGACGGATAAGGCGCCGAGGGTCTGAATGCTGGAGCCGCCTGGTCCTTGTACGGATCTGGATACTGCTCCTTCTGGTCCGGTAGGATCGGAGCCACGACGGACAGATACTGCGTGAGGCCAGTTTGATTTGGCACCCAGGCCAAACACTGGACTTTGTTCCCCAAATTAAGAAGCCAACCCTCTCGCTTCCTTTTCTTTCTTCCAGGCTGGTTAGCCTTGGCTTGCTTCCCAGCCTGCTTCCCCTGCTTCTGAGCTGTAGCAGCATCATCATCCCATGCCTCGCCGAAATCGAGCACATCATGCTGGGCAAGGGAAAAGACCTTTTGGTCATCAACCGGGCCAGCGAGCACGGTATGTGTCCCCCTTGGGCTAGGAAAGTAGACCGAGCGAGCTTCCTTCTCCTTAGTCTTTTCGATGCGCTGCCTCTTCCTAAATCGTCCTCCCACATCCTTACTATAGTACCAGTCCCACGCACGGGAGCTCTCCCGTTTCATGTCCTCAGCCTCCAGGCCAAACGAATTCCCATATCCATAGTCTGGCATATTATGCGACTCATTCAATGACCCGCGCGTCGGAAACGTAGAGTCCACCCCCTTGCACCAGCGATCCCGTGCACTTATAATCGAAAGTATATCCCTCTCATCCGTACCAAATGTTACGCGCAGATGAACCGCCTTTCCAACATGCTCGAGGGGATTCCACGATCCGCGCGAATGCGTCTCCTCCCCCGACACAGCCAGACTCCCATCCGGACGACGTCGTTTGAAACTGCTGCTGGTTTTCGGCGTAGCGGCAGTAGCGGGCTTTTTCCGCTGACGACGACTGCCCGCCTCAGCATCTGAAGCCGACGCATCATCATCCTCTGCTCCTTCGTCTTCATCTTCATTCTCAAGGACCATTTCCACGTCATTATCATTGTACTCATCATCATCGTCGTCGTCGTTGTCGTCATCTCCGTTGACATCCTCCATTGCAAAATCCTCATCCGAGGAACCCTCGTTCGCGACAGTTTGTTTAGCCTTCCCTTTGCCCTTTTTGCGCTGCGGAGTTTCGGCGGTGGAGGGGCCCTCTCCTTCGTCGCTAAAACCGGCCGCTTCGAAGGGGTCATGAATGTATTTTGTCCTGGCGCCAGAGGCGCGATTGGATCTGCGGGGACGAGGCATTGTGAACTGGGCAAAGTGCGGAGTACTAAGTGCGGTTTCTTAGTGAATTAGAATAGAATGTTCGTCGCATTGCGCATGAGCTGCGGTTGGCGGGATAGATTTGTTGGCTGCTGGCGGGCAATCGCTGCGCTAACTATCAGGCATGCTGTAGACGGATTGTGGCTTCTGATTGAGAGCTTGACGTATGGATTAGCGGGAGATTTAAAGGAAAAAGAAAGGAAGATAAACGAAATGAAGAATGATGGATGGAGCTATGCTGTTTTCCTGTTTCGGGCAAGTGGGCTTGGCGGTACCTGTAAATACGGCATTACGCCCCACTAGTGGCTGATACGCGATACAGCGATACCAACAGAGAGACTATAAGATTCAATCTATAGGAATCAGATGGCATTGGATATGATACTAAAAGGTGATGAATATGAGGGGAGCATAGAGCCCAACTGCTGACATTTTCTCATCTATCCTGTAACTCTCGTAGCTGCTATCTAGCGAATCTTCGTATCAGCCTGTCTATTGTAAAAGACCCCGCTCATGCAGCAGTGGGCCGCAGTAGTTGCGCATCTCTTGAACCACAATTCATCACAGCTAACAGCATGCTCTAACAACCTTCTACCTCCCACCTACCTGACAAGGAATCACCCTCCAGTCCCTTCAACAAGCATACTTTTTCACGCGAACACATCAATCAACATGTCTCACCCCGGCATCCTCCACCATTACGTACGTACCATCCCCTCCTCCACCAAATCTATACCCAACTAACTAATTAACCACCACAGACCCCCCGCCTCGTCGCCTTCGAGTTCACACCCCCGAACAGCACACCCACGGCCAACGCCCTCCTCTTCATCGGCGGTCTAACCGACGGCCTCCTCACAGTCCCCTACGTCCCAACCCTCGCCTCCGCCCTCTCCACTACACCCAACAACACATGGAGCGTGTTCAACGTCCTCCTCACAACCTCCTACCAAGGCTGGGGCGTGAACAGTCTCGACCGGGACATCGAAGACCTAGCCGAATGCATCACCTACATCCGCAAGCTCAAAGGCCCTGATGCCAAGATCGTCATAATGGGCCACTCAACCGGCTCCCAAGACGTGCTTCACTACCTCTCCGCCCCGAACCCAATCCCCCACAACCCCTCCGTCAACGGACTCCAATACCTCACGAGACCGCCCGTCGACGGCGCAATCATGCAAGCGCCCGTGTCTGATCGCGAAGGGATGCACATCACCATTACGACGGACGAGGCGCGAGGTGCGTACGAGCAGCTGGTGGGGCTGGCGAAAGCTGCAGTGGCTGAGAATCCGAGGACGATTCTGCCGTTGAATTTGACGGGTTTGGTCGGGCTGGATGCGGAGACGCCGGTCAATGCGTGGCGGTTTTTGAGTCTGGCGAGTCCTGGAAGTCCCGGGTCGCCGAGCCAGGATGATTTGTTTAGTGCGGATCTGGGGGATGAGAGGCTCCGGGAGACGTTTGGGGTTGTGGGGCAGAGGGGACTGCTTGGTGGGAAGCTTATGGCGCTGTATTCGGGGGCTGATGAGTATAGGATGCTTGGGTTGGATGTGGAGGGGTTGATGAAGAGGTGGCAGAAGGCGACAGATGAGGGTGCTGGAGAGGTAAAGTGGGATGCGGAGGGGAGTGCGGTGGTTGAGGGGGCAAGTCATAATGTGAGTGATGTTGGACAGGAGGAGTTGGTGGAGAGGGTAAGGGGATATTTGGCTAGAATATAGACCATACCTTACTATCTATATAGATAGACAGCAAACACACGGCATGCATTGAACTCAGTAAATACTATACAGAGCACTCAGGATCAAAGTAAAGAAAAAGAGGGTATAAAAGAAACCATAGCACCCAACATCACCATAACCTCTTAATATCACATCAACCTCAACAATCAACAATTCAAACCTTCAACCAAAGATTGACCACTCCCTTCAAATACTCCACAATTTCATGTCCCCCCAACTTACTCTCCCCATACAACCGATCCACAAACGTAATCGGACACTCAGAAACCCTGAATCCCATGGCCTTGGCCCTAACCATCATCTCCATCTGAAAACTATACCCCTTACTCTGAGTACTATGAATAACCTTCTCCAACACACTCTTCTTATACAACCGAAAGCTGCCCGTAAGATCACTCACACCCGGCATCAGCATCACATCAGCAATCAGATTCGCCGTCCGGGACGTAAACTTCCGGAACAAATCCCATCCGTACACGCCGCCCTTGATCCCATCACGGCTCGCGTACCGTGTTCCCGTCACGATGTCGGCGTCATTGAGCTTCTGGATGCGAATCATCTCCGGGATGAATTTCGGGTGGTGGCTGAAATCGGCGTCCATGATGATGACGTAGTTGCCTGTGACGAATTGCAGGCCGTGGATGTAGGCGGTTCCGAGGCCCAGTTTGCCTGCTCGTGGGTGCAGGAGGATGTGGTTGGCGCCGTAGTGCTTTTGGAGTTGCTGTGCGATTTCGAGGGTGCCGTCGGGGCTGCCGTCGTCGACGATGATGATTTCCCAGTTTAGGTTGCTATTCCATTCAATCTCTATTAGTATGTTGTTATATATACTTGGGTGACTAAATGGGAGGGGAGGTATGGGGGATTACTTCTCGCGAAAGGTCCGCTCCAGGAGCCAGACGATGATGGGGAGGTTCCTGCGCTCATTGTAGGTCGGCAGGATGACCGAGTATTTGTTATCGGCGCCCATTGTGTTTGAAGAAAGGGTGCAAAGTAAAGGGAATGGATCCAGTTAGATAGAGAGAGATAGCGAGTGTGAGTGTGAATGTGGTGGACAGACAGATTGGAACTGTTGTCGTCAGGAGAAAAAGAAGGGAAGTGGTGAGTTAGATTAGTTGGTATTATTGCCGCGGGAGATCCGCGTTCGTCGTAACGTGGCCAGTCTAGACTACTAGTAACGTTACTGAACTAACTTGTATGTCCGGAGCAGGCAAAGCACGGACTTTCCCTCTCACACTCTTGCTCTCTCACGATAGATTACATATTGTAGTCCTATTTATTCCAATAACAATCTATTTCCCATCACAATAAATCAATACAAAGCATATACAACGACGCAATTAACATGGGACGCAGCACTAAATAACTAAACAATTCAACCAACACGTTCCGTCGGCCGATCCGCCCTGTTCTTCAACTCCTCATTATGCCGTCTCACATCCTCAGGCGCATCCGCCGTGGTATTCCCGTCCTTATCGACATACGGCGACTCATCACCGTCAGCTAGAGTCGGATGGGCCTTGTTTGACGGTTGCTTGCTGCTGCTGCTGCTGCTGCTGCCGCCCTTCGCGCTAGAACCGGATCCCGTGTCCGGTGCAGGTGGACCTAGAATCGATTGAATGGATGATCAGCGTCTGGGGGCAGTACTTTGGTCATAATGCGACCGGTGTATACAATGACGTTGCTGCCGCATACCTGGATGCTCAATGTCTCTCGTGGGTTGGTTTCGCGGGTTGTTGGGCTGCTGGGCTTCGGTTTCGCCATCGCCCCCGTACGAGCTGTGAGCGTAGAAGCGTTGTCCCAAGGGGTCGACGCTGCGAAGGGGCGCCAGTTGGCGGGCGGAGATGGATGAGGGCGTGGCTCGTAGGGAAAGTCGGCTACGGAGGAAGACACTCATGGTGTAGGAGATAGTGTGTAAGATACTAGCAAACTTGGGAATTGATGGTATATCTGTAGTGGGAAATACTCAATCTAGCAGACAGATAGATAGATCATAGATAGTTGATAGTAGGTAAAAAGAAACAGTATGGAGTAACATCAAGCAGTGACTTGTTCGCCTATAAAAGTAGGGTTCGCGATCGCGATGACGTTGCCGACCGGTCATTCCCTTGCAACTCATGGATCGACCAAACATCGCCCCAGTTCTTAGGATTTACCTGTTCCACTGAATGGACGCACTCGTTACAACTCGCCCGCGAGACCCAAAAAGCATTTGTTGAACCCAGAATTTATTATCTTGGCTGATTCAGCCCACGAGAGCAAATGAATTCGGACAATATTGCCAGAACATGTCGAAATGCCACAGACCAAACGCCATCCCATTGATGGCCGCCAATGAAAGTAGTAGAAAAGGAAGCAAAATAGTAAGGGACGGTCCAGAAGTTGCGGGCCTCCATGAAAAATTAAACGAATGACTTGTCATGCCCGTAGTGTATAGTGTCTGGCACCGTGTCCCACCCAAAAACGCCGCCGAACTGCTGTCGGGCAAAAATGTGAACAATATGCCAATGTAAAACAGGCAAGCCAAAATCAACCAGTAAATAGCTCAAGGACAAAGCCACCCAGCTTCATGGGTGGTTCAATACACGGAATGCACGCCGTACTCAATCAACAGTACCGGAAGCCTTCATACCCAAGAAATAAACCAGCAGTCTCGCAAGACAATCATTCATATGCACGTGAGTCGAGAAGAAAATCGTTCCTTGGTCTAACGCCGACGCCGTGGTTGTGGGAGGCCACGTTGGAAAATAAAGACGCTCTCGTTTCATCTTCGTTCTTCGGTTTCATGCCCCGTCGCATCAGTCCGTCAGGGAGATACAATAGCAGACACTTTCATATTCGGCTTTGGCCGTATATGTCTGCGATGTCCCCGTAGCGGCTTCCACGGTCGTCGTTGGCGTGGGTTGAACCACCTTGATCTGTACTGTCTCCTGCGAAATCGGGCCAACTTGGCCGTCATCCAAAACCTGCATCTGCTGGCAGTATGGATTGGCGGCCGAAGGGTTGTCTCGCTTCTCCTCCATCTTGATTCGGCGAGGGTAGTCGGAGAGACTGTCTCTCTTGGAGTAGGTGTTGGAGCTCCCTTGAGTAGCCTGCGCTATTTGAGTGCTTGTCGTCGTTACAATCGCGGTGCTGCTGTACTGGGACTCCTTGGTCGTCTCGTTGATGTACAAAAAGAACTCCATGACCGTGCTATTCCACCAACAGAACCATGGCTTGTCACCGGCCTGCGCCGTTTGCTTGCGACTCAGCATACTCGACACGACTTCATCTTCGGTCACATAGTCTCGCTTGGATGACGAGCTTGACGGGAAGCTATCCTGCGGCACAATGACCAGTTTATCGTAGAACGTCATGAAGGTCAAAGCCGGGCCGAAGCTGAGGTCATTGGAGTCCATCATCATGCTCAGATTCTGAGTAGGGTTAGAGAAGACGGGCTGCTGGGCACCGTAGGTGAGTGAAGAAGAATAAGCGCTGTCGTATGAGTCTTCGAAAGTGATATTGCGCTGCTCGTCCGTGCCTCCAACGACAATGGGGATCTTGCCCGAATTGAGGCAGCCCCACGACACCCGATAGTCCGAGTCAGCCACGCAGAACTTCGACTGGTTCTTGGGAGATGCGGGAATGGCGTATTGGCCAGTAGGGAGTGTTAGCAGATTGGTGGGTGTTGCTGTCACGGGGGTCGCGTCCATCCGGGGAGTCTCCGTCACCGTCACAATGTGTGGACGGCTTGGCTTGTCCCCATGATCTTGCTCCGCTGCTTTTCTTGCGCCCAACACACCACCAATGATACCACCAATGCACCCTCCTATAAGCATAACCACTCCCACCAACACCAGCGTCCAGACCGGTAGTCCACAGCATGCCTTTTTCTTGCCTTTACTCTTCAATTTCTCTTCAAATGCCATGACCCCAGTCACCGGGGGCTCTTCTATACCTCTGTTGCCGTTACCGTTACCGTTACCGCCTCCGCTGGGTGTATTTTCCATTACTAGTGTATTTGATGAAACCTCCGACATGGGTGGTCCAGCACGCTCATTATGGACGGTTTCGTCGTGTATGATGCCAGCATCATTGACGGTCGCAAAGGTGCCCTCCACTTTGGGAACAGCATTTTCAGGATAGCGAGAGTAAGGAGGAAGTTGTTCAGTATGACCATCCGGTCCAATCAGGTCACCAAGATCGTCATCGGCCCGATTAGGTGGTCGCTGATAAACTTGTGCGTTGTGTCCGGGAAACCCAAGGGGTACCATAGAATTGTCGATCCCGTCCTCCTCCGGCACCACGTTCTGTGGATACATTGCATAAGGATGCTGGGGAGCACTCGTGTCATCCAACGGCTGGTCCACTGGTCGTAGTGTCGAGGTGGTGGCCACACTGGGAGAGCGACTAACGCCGACCTGCGGGTACATCGCATACGGATGGCTGGGACCAGTTGCCCCCGTGTAAGGGCTCAAAGCCCGAACGGGCATGGAGAAACGCGAGGAGGCACTTTGACTGCGACTGGTGATGGAAGGAGCGGTGGACGCGACGGAGTTTCGATTGGCTAGATCCACCCCCTTCGGAGGAAGACTCGATCGGTGGGGGGTTTCATCGAAGGATACCCGGGCCTCATCACCGAAGGGGTCCTCAGCTAGTTCGGCGTCACTTGGAGGGATAGTGTTGTAGGCCTTAGGTTGCTGCTGCTGGGGTACCGATCCACGAAGGGTGTTGGAAGAGACACTAGAGGATATGGAGGGGCTTCGAGGGGTGAGAGTGGATTGTTCGGAATCAATAGGTTCTAGGGAGTATTCGTCGGAGAAGACATTGGGGTTGGAGGAGCGAGCAGACATGGAACGATTATGCATTGGGTCGACTTGTTGAGACTGGGGTCGCGAAGACTGTGAGAAGGAACGGTTGTGGTCGGATGATAGACGCCCAGACATGGCGTTGAACAGCCCTGTCGGGCTACCTATCTGTTTCAATCAATCTCTCAGAGAAGTCGGGCCAGTCACCTGAGTCGACTGAAGCCGATTACCAAGTAGGGGAGAGTGAGAGTGTGAAGGAGAGCGAGCGAGAGAGAGACCGGGAAAGAGTGACAAGTCGGAAGGAGAGGAAGGGGATAAAAGAGTGATAGGTAAAAAAAATCACAACAACCAAAAGAGGAGAGGTATCTAGAAAGATAGGATGACGATAGAGAGGATGAAGGGTTGGTGGGATGGAGTGGGAGAGAGTTGAATGTCGTGACGGTGGTCGTGGTGGTGGTGATTAGTAGTGGAGGAGGAATGAGAAAGAGGAGAAGGGAAGGGAAAGAAGAGCCGAGTTTCAAGCCAGTCAAGGACAGTTCAAGTCAGTCGACGAGTTGGGGACGGAGTGGCTGCTGCCTCAGGAAGCCAGGGCCGCCCGAACTGTGGCCGAAGAAGGTTTAGCGCGGACTGGAAGTGGGCAAACGAGCGAAAAAAGTGGGCGGCCTTTTTTCTTTGGCGCCCAAGAAGAGAGTGACGCTGGATTGCAACAATAATCATCAAGCTAATGGGCATTGGGGAAGATCATAAAAATCCAGCAAGTCTTCCTTTTAACTATCAGACCATCCATTCTTAATTGCGTAGTCCATAGATAGATACTCCGTCCCCTTCCCGTCATAGTTGATGGGTGTTCTATTTGTGGCATGTAGCTACTGCTGCGCCTCGCCACTACGGGTTACTTGCTCTATCTATCTACTATCTACTAGTCACTGTTAGCAGTCGCGCTGTCGTAGTGACAGATACGGGGTAGTCTCCCTCCTCTGTTCTGCCGTACTGGCCTAGAACACACACATATTACCCACTCAATTCAGTGTAAGAAAAGATCAGGAGGGAAAAAAAATATAAATAATATAATAAAGTAAAACAAAAATTTATATGACAGATGTGAAACGCTGACCATGGTTCTTGTCGTTTTTTTCAGACCTCTCCAGCCTTGAAAGTTATGAGGCAAAAGTCCCCGACAAACAACCGGCGTGAAGGTGTGACCACTCGAGTTTACGCACCCACTCCCCTTCTCCTCTCCTCTCTCTCTTCCCTCTACGGAGTAGTATTCTCCCTCCTTGCGAAGCAACTTGGGGCCTGAAACACCACCACATTTTCCCCTCCCATCGTCGTCAGAGGCGCCTGCAGCAGAGGCGACGGTCGCTTCTTCCCCTAGTCCCTAGCGGGGTGCTCCGGATTCATCCCGTTCCTTGGCAGCACGATTTCGCTAATTCCAAAGGTATCTCGTCTACGGACCTTTCCAAGTTTCCATAGGTGATTTGATCCGACCGGTGGATATTTTGTTTCTCTGCTTCGTGGGCGCTTCTTTTTCTTCTGCTTCTACGACTAGACTACTACTCCTTTCCATTCATTCATCTTCCCTGGTCCCTTGATCCGCCCTATCCTCCACAGTCAAATCTGCCAAATTGAGCTAAACTAACCGTACACATGGAAACCCACAGCTTCTTTGCCTCGATCGGGAATGATCCGCCTCGAGTTCGGACAACCTCCAGGAGGCGGACTGTCTCGCTGGAGTCGCTGGAGGCAAAAGCGAGGAACGAGAAAAACTAAAACGGCCAGGACCAACCAAACTAGCGGCCACTACTGGAGACAGAGGGGTCTAGTCATATCCGCTCACCTCTGAAGAAGGGTTCGTGAGGTGCTCCCGGTGGAACCCGCGAGGACCTAGTCGAAGTAGTGCATGGCTCGGAAAACTCTATCTGGCCGAATTCGGAAAGGCGGGCGCAATCCCTGGCTTGGGAAGTGATGCACGCATCTTTAAAGATCTACGCGGTCGGTTATCATGCGGTCGGGCGATTATATCATGAGGAATGGACGGACGCACTTTTCGCCGTTTCCGTTCTGTTGCACAGGCTTCGTGTCAAGTGACAGGCCCAGTGGATGAACACAATTACTGATTTATTATTATGCTAAGTGCAATAGTCTACTACTAAACAGGTGATTTGGTAGCCTGGCTCGCTACCATGCACCACCTCCTGGTCATATATACCTTGGGGTCGTCTGGCTGGTGGGCGACCCATGGCATCCGGTACCTATCTGTCAGGAACCATCTAATCAGGGGCCAATGATAGAGAAGGGTGGGAAAAAGAAATAAGAGTAGAAAAACTGACAAAAGAAAAGCAAACAACGAAAGGGTGGACAGCTTACATCACATAGATCGGAACCTCAAACATGCGATAGACACGACAAGAAAATGGGAATGTCAACAGAAATGTACACACAACAAACAAAAGAAACCTATGTATTAGATAGCATCTTCAAACCCAAACATGTACAGGGATGGTGCTTTTGTACATCAACGAGTGGACACTTGCCAGGACGTTGCCCGTCGGCAAGTTAGAGATTGGCTTCGGTGGCTCTCTGCTTGAACTGTTCTAACTTTATTCGAATGTCGGGTCCCGAACACTCGAATCTATCCCAGGCACGCCGGTTCCATTCAGAAACCCATGGGTAGTCCACGACAACCTTCTGCAAGTCAGGACATGAGTCTAGGATGTGCTGGACTACATTGACCCAGCTTCCGTGCGCCAGGCCAATGGAGTGAAGGTCCAGTATCTTCAGAGTACTGTTAAAGCGTGTCAGCCACATGATCAGATCTTCCGGCTCAACTGTGAGATACGTGAGTCTCAGCTTCTCAAGCCGGTTCGTACCGATGTTTGCGGAGCTGGCTAATCTGAATATCGTCGAGCGACGTACAGGGGTGTCAGCTAGACTGTGGAGGGAAAGGCTTCGAAGTTCTGGGGCGTGCTGAAGGATGTGGGAAAGAGCGGTACCTCTTGAGAAATCCAGTGAGGGCGACTCAGTAATCTTGAGCGACTTCAAGCGCCTCCACACCCGAACAAGATTCGGGTGCATCATTGACTTCTCGCTTGCCCGCGACTTGACAACCCTGCTGTCAAGTATAAGTCTCTCGACTGGCACGGTGTTTTCAGCAAGGACCGCATAAAGGGCGTCCTCAATGTACATGACTTTGTTCCCCAAGGTCGAACGGGCCCTGGTGAGCGTGAAATGAAACTCTTTGCAGTTCACCAGCCGATTCAAGTCCTGCCTCAATGCTTTCATCTCTGGGAGTTCATGGAGGGCCGTTCGGCTGTATGACAGGCGTCCCCAACTTACCCTCCGTGCAGCACTATGTCCGATATGTGGCACAGATACATGCAACGACCTAGGAAGGTGGTTGATGGTCGGGTCAGTCGCCAGAGTGTGGATGGTTTCGATCTCCTTGGGTGTGAGTCCGGTGTGTTTCTTGGCATGTAAGGAAGCCAGGATGGACGAGTATGTCAGTTTGTTCACTCTTTGAGAAACGAGGTAGAGGCTACAGAGCTCATTTTGGTCAAGGTAGCTGGCTATCATATCGAAGATCTCTGCAGGAAGAGTATCGAGATTCCGAGGTGCTTTGGGGGGTTCGTCGGCTACTGCCTGCTCAGTCGTTGGCTGCTCGGTTGGTGACGGCTCGATTGATGGCCGCTCAGATAGTGACTGGGATAGAAGTGACCTAACACTGAAGCCTGTGGGAGACCAGGATCTGGCCGAGGTCTCGTTATTTGGGATGCACAATGCCCACTTCCCCCAATATGAAGAAATGCAATTGCCCATAGCGAATGATTGGTGCGAATGATAGCACGGACAGGGGTCTATGTCGGATTTATGATTTCAGCTCGTTATATTTGATATTGACCTATTCTGTCGTGGACGGCATGAGATGTCTATATACCAGCCCAATCAGACTACAGGCCAGGGTAACACAGGGATCCCATGGCTTTCTAGAGTCTTTTATAACAACTATGACTTCGGGAAGATGGAGAACTAAGCAATGGATAGGCCATGAAACAGCCGTCGTCTTGTGCCTGTCTCAGACAATGGCGGGCTTTGCCTCTGTCGAGGATATACCAGTCAATTCATTACCTTTGTTTGTTGATATAACTACAGATGATCGACAACGTTAAGCTGTTCATTGTACAAGCAGGGTTTCTTTCTCATCAAGGAAGATGATTAAGCGGCATCATTCATCCATTCGACTTTTGGTGTCCGGCCCGATTGGCTGAACCGTTCAACGATAAACAACAGTTGAGGAAGTTGCCCGTCGATGGTTCCACACACCGATTCCAAAGAATCAGTGGATCTGAAGGTGGAGACTTGGCTGCTAACAATTCACCAGTCAGACTGCAATGTGCTGAGAACCAACAATCGCCAGGCCACAACAATCAAGAGAAAGACCCGGAGGCCACCATAACCCCTCACAGTTCACAACTGGCTGAGACTGGTGGTTCTAAATGGCCCACCATGGTGAACTTCCTACATTGGTGTGCCATGTGGTTGGGTTATCCGCTGTCAGGTACCCTGGACGTCCTGTGGGGAGAAACAACATACTCTCAGCAGTTACAACCGATGGAGTCCGCAGGATCTGTCTGAAGCCCGGCCAGACCTTCCATTCAGTCCACATTCCCAACTCCTCAAGCTGGATTGTGAAAGTATCGCCCGCCAGTCAGATTTCAACCTTTTAGTCGAGGAAACAGGCCTATGTGGGCATAAGGCTGCTGCTAACTGTCTGACATCAGTCCCTGGGTCGTGGTTCCAGGAATCGCCCAAGACCTGGTGGAACTGTCGATACTCGTAATCGGCCCAGAGGTGCTTCTGGGATAGTCCGATAACACACGCGGATTTTACCGGGGCCTGCATGTTCTCCAGCTGGTATAAACAGATCTGCTGTGCTGTTACACGTCTACTGGTGGATGGGCAGCATTTACTGCCTGGGCCTGGAGTCGTCGGGATTCTCCCTTCACTGCTCCGTGCATATAGGGTTATTTCAGGATGATGTGCAGTGATTGTTGCCATTTTTCCCCCGATATCGTTGCAGATATGCCTAGTAGGTGGGTGGACAAATCACTTACTTCAAGCGTGCGACTTGATATGCATGGATTCTGTTCCACAAGTCAGGCATCTTCTAGTCATTTAGTGACGCATTGATACATCCAATGCTCAATCCCACGCTTGGTTCGTCCCTTTGGCCTTGCGGTAGGGTCGTCATCTGAGCTCTGCATGTTCTCGCGCCAGTTTGGAGGTCTGAGCACGAGAACGTTCGCAACACTCAACAACAATAGGGGCGCTCATAGGGTGTCCCCGTCTGTCTGGTATCCCATGTTCAAGCAGATGTACGACACGATTTCGGGGACTTGGTATGTAGTCATGCATGAGGAGTTCGCGATACTGGTAAGCCCTCCACGTGAGCGCTTCCGGGTAGATGTTCCGGCCGTGGTACAACTGTATTCAATGATATACACGTAGCTGGATGTTACTTGCATTGGGGGGCAAGGACGAGGGGTCTGAACTGGTATTGTCTGTAGCTAGCATGTGCGCTTGGGGCACCATACTAATCTTTGGCCTTGAAAGTAGTAACACCAGTAGTAGTGCCCAGTGTTGGTGGTATGACTTGTGCATGATCCTACGGAAATATATCTCCACACAGTCACACTTTGACCGAGGATATCAATCTGAACCAACCCACAAGAAAGCCAATAGCGGCACATGAACCTAGATGATCGCCACACAGGCACCAGGACATACAACAGCCCGAGCACAGCCATTCCACTGGACGTATATAAGTAGTGAGAGTACAACAGAGCGTACTGCGTGCGTGAAAACCGTGACGAAGAACGCGGGGTCAACAAAGCTAGCATACCTCCTTTTCCTTAGTTGCAAAAATATACGGAAGATACCATATGGAGTGATAACTTTATAATGGATTAGTATCATTACTTATAATCAATAACTCATGCCATCATCGACATTATCTCCTAGGAAGGTCGGCGAGCGCACATACTCTATAGGGATCCTTCACCAGCACGATATGGTTGGACCTACGGGAAGTTTCCTTCAACAAATGGGCCTATGGCGCAATTGGTAGCGCGTAGTAAGTTTCACTGAATCCAATCATGGTTCCAACATCCACTAACCACAACAACAGCGACTCCAGATCGTAAGGTTGTCCGATCGAGCCGGGCTGGGCTCATTCCCATCTTTTTTGCTTTTACCCTTTTTTTGGTCCTTTATGGCAGGCACATATCGCAGCAAGTTGCTTTACTCACTGAGGGATGCTTGTTGGCTTTGAATTGGTCATTCTAGCGACATTGCAGCAAATGCTCCATGGCTATCCGTCAAAGTCGTAGGTAATGCAATAGGCGTTATACTAAGAGACGCATGTATACATGTTGAAAAGAAAGAACTTAACAGCCTCCCAATAATGAAATAATATGAGCAAGATTATCAGAATTGGACATGCAGATGGAATTGGAATGTAGACACCGCAGTTGCAGTAGCTATGCGTGATGCAGGCATGCCTCAGGCTGCGACCGGTCTATCTCCGCCTCCGCGCCCAAGGCCGACCGACCGACCAGCTTCTCCAAATCCCCCCTCTGTCCATCATACCAACTCCCCCAACAAGAGGCTTTTTGCCGCTGAAGCTTGGCCGCCATGTCGGACGAGTCGAAATCCAAGGGATTCCCGGACATCTCGGCCAAACTGTCCGCAATCCCCAAAAAGTCGCTCTTCGAACGCCAGAAAGCCGAAGCGGAAGCCAAACGAGCCCGCGAGCAAGCCGAGACCGCCGCCGTATATGAGGACTTCGTCAAGTCATTCGAAGATGACTCGCCAGCTCACGACCGACATTCCTCTGATGGACGACTAAGCCGATTTCCGCCCAAAAACCCCGGCTTTGGAGGCCCTGGGAAACGGCATTTCACGAGCTCGGGGCCGCGCATGAGCGGTCCTGGTACTCTGGGACCTCCTCCCCCGAGAAAGCGCACACATGAAGGGTTTCAGCCAGTACACCGGAATCGGGATACAGCGTCGGGGGTATTGGGATTTGATAATGCTGCACCGGGTCCATCGGTTGCCGCGTCGGCTTTTCGTGCTTCAGATGATGAGGATGAAGGAGCTGCTGATGCGAAAGAGGCTGAACGGGCTGCTGCGAAACCTACATTATATCTTGCATCTCTACCGCCGGGAACCTCACCCTCAGTGCTGAAGTCTCTGATACCCTCTGTTTTGACTGTCGACAATGTCAAGATCCTACGCCCCCCAGGTCAGCCGATAAACGACCGGAAATCGGTAGCCGCTATCGTGACTCTGGCGAATGAGTCTGCGGCGTCGGATATCGATAGTACTGTTAGCGCTCTACAGAATAGATACCTAGGATGGGGATACTATTTGACGATCTCGAGACACCTTTCTTCTGCCGCTATTGGATCGACGATGCCGGTCACTGTCGGCCTGTCTTCCGCAAGCTCTCTTCCCTTTGGCGCCAAGTCGATAACGCCCGATATCCCTGGACGATTGAATCGCGCCCCACCGCCCGGGTTGCATCGTGGAGGGTTCGCGCCGCCATCGTCGTACGGGTCGGCTTATGGGAGAACTGGTCCCTCTACTCAGGTTGAGGTGAAGGCGCCGTCGGATCTGAAACAACTGAAGTTGATACACAAGACACTGGAGAATCTTTTGAGTTACGGACCGGAGTTTGAAGCACTGCTTATGAGCAGACCCGAGGTTCAAAGGGACGAGAAATGGGCATGGATCTGGAATGCTAGAAGTGCTGGTGGTGTGTACTATAGGTGGAAATTGTGGGAGATCCTCACTGATACCCGCCCTCCCGCACATCGACGAGGCAGGCCTCAACCCTCATGCACCCTATTCGAGGGTGGTGCGAGCTGGGCCCCACCAGAGGCACATATTAAATTCGAGTATACGACACGCATGGATGAGTTTGTAACGGACGATGACTATGACTCGTCTGACGAAGAGATGTCTGATTATGAAGACGAAAGACGAAACCTTGGCGGTGCACCACTAGCAGAGGGCCCCGGCGCCGCCAATGAGGGACTGGGCTATATGAATCCTTTACAGAAGGCCAAGCTAACCCATCTGCTTGCTCGCCTTCCTACTACGCATGCCAAATTACGAAAGGGTGACGTTGCTCGAGTTACCGCGTTCGCCATTGAGCACGCCGGCGCAGGGGCCGACGAAGTTGTGGAAATGATTGTGTCGAACATCATGAACCCTTTTGCCTACACTGGGGCGAATCCTGATCGCGAGGCAGAAACAGGAATTGCCCGTCGGGAACAAGCAGACCTAGCCAAGGACAACCCCGCCGAGGAAGGGCGGCCATCGACGAAGGAGAATCTGGATACATCCGCTGCCAAGTTAGTTGGGCTTTATTTAGTTTCCGACATCCTCTCATCTTCCGCCACGAGCGGCGTGCGACATGCTTGGCGGTATCGGCAGCTATTCGAATCGGCGTTGAAAACACACCAGGTGTTCGAGCATCTGGGGAGACTTGAGAAGGATTTCCGATGGGGACGACTGAGGGCCGAGAAGTGGAAGCGCAGCGTTGGCTCTCTTCTTCATCTGTGGGAAGGCTGGTGCGTGTTTCCGCAGTCGAGCCAAGAACACTTCTTCCAGATCTTTGAGAAGCCACCGCTCACAGAAGAGGAGCTGCGAGAAGAGCGGGAGAAGGCCGAAGCTGAACGCGCCGCGAGTGCATTCTCCAAGAACAAGAGCCGCTGGAAGACAGTGGATGAAGATGCTGCTTCCGGGAAGTTTGACCCTGGGCGAGCCCCTGAGACGCACCCTCACCGGATGGATGTTGACAAGCCGGCGGCCGCACCGGTCGCAGCTGAAAGCTTTGATGGGGAATCTATGAGTGATATTGATGGAGAGCCCATGGAGGACAGCGACCTGGAAGGACCGGATGGGGAGCCAATGGAAGAAGACTCTGCCCCAGAGGAAGATCCTAGGGAGTCGGAAGAGCAACCTCAAAAACCAGCCGAGCCACCGTCTCAATCGGAGTACCAACCTCCGGCCCGAAAGCCGCGACCTAAAGCCGAAGATATGTTTGCGGACTCGGACGACGAGTGATATAGGGCTGCTGGGATACATGGATGAAGATGGAATGATATGTCTATATTACTACTAGGTTATAATGTCGGGTTACGATACCTTTCTCGTACTAGTACGTATATTCCAGCCATGTACCGTGCAGTGATTCCGTTGGCAGATGTAGAATTCGTAAGTTGACCAGAGTGAAAAAGTGAAGCCATGAGAAGTAAGTCACTTAACGTGGTTGAGGGCCATGTTGCTTGCTGCCTTAAGCGTCTTTTAAGGCACCGACCCTGGCGGCGCCCCACAATTCCCCTCGCGACGGAAATACTTTTGATGTTGATGCTCATCCTCGACTTCTTTCCTTCCTGTCTAATCCCACTGCCACTGCCTCATCTTCTCGCATCCTCCTCTTTTTAGGTCTCACAAATACCACATCCTTCAAAATGGCCGGTAAGTCCACTCTTGCGCCATCGCTCTCCTCGATGCGACGCTCCGTCCATCTCATCTGATGTTTTGCTGCCCCTCCCTGAGGCTCTTGGGCGCCCCTCCATGGGCAAACACACAACCACCTTCACATATCATCGGGACAGTGGAAGCTAACGCAATGGATTTAACCTCTAGACTTTCAGAATATCGCACGTACGTTTTATCATCTTTCGTCCTTGGTTTCCCTGTCCCGTCAAACAGAGGGATGACTGCATGCCATCGTCGCATCAGACAGACCCCCTCCTATTCCATTTGCATCGCCAGATACCCGAGTCTACCCAAGCAGACTGCCCATAACATGGCCTAACATATATCGCTACGAACAGAGCAATTTGTGCAATTCTACTACCAGACCTTTGACTCGGATCGTCAGCAGCTGGCCGGTCTCTACGTACGCTAAGCCACCCTGCAACTCCCTGTTAACGACGACATGCTCCCAATGGCTAACGCATTTACGCCCTGGTTGATAGCGCGATAACTCCATGCTCACATTTGAGACCTCTTCCCAGATGGGTGTTGCTCCTATCATGGAGAAGCTGATGGTTAGTAGAAATCCCATCCTTCGTGAAGACCCCATGGCTGGTTTACTGACACATGCGATGTAATAAAAACAGGGCCTTGCCTTCCAGAAGGTCCAGCACCAGATCTCCACTCTTGATGCTCAGCCCTCTGTCAATGGCAGCATCATTGTCATGGTTACCGGTGCTCTTCTCGTATGTACCCAGCCCCCCCCCCCCCCCCCCCCCCCCCCCCCCCCCCCAAACCCGGACCTCGGTTGGTTCGTTAGTTGTTCGAGAAACAGAATGACTTATTCTCTACTCTTCTCATTTACAGGTCGACGAGGAGGCGCGCCCCATGAACTACACCCAGACCTTCACTCTCAGCCCCGAGGGTGGCAGCTACTACGTCTTCAACGACATCTTCCGCCTCATCATGGGTTAAATTGCGACGCGAGGAATTGGCGGGAGCTTGGTGTGAGTTGATTTAGGGGTGCCCATGGCATGGCCTATTCTAGTAGGCAGCTTTTATGAGATGAAGATAATGAATTAGTTTTCAAAGAGGATTGACATGTGCTTTTTTGGTTGCTGTCTTTCAATCTATTCCCCTTTCTTCTACTATCATTAGAGTTTCAATTATTCTCTTCCTTGTTTACTAATACATATATACTCTATCTATCTTTCTCTCGTTGTCATGTTTGAGCCTAGAACGGAGCAGTCAATCATACATAATAAGCTGCGCCAGCAGCGATTGATACATTGCAGCCAAGAAGTATAGAGTCTATCCAAGGTATGTAGGTAGGATTATACATGGCATCTGAACAGAACGGGACGATCTCAGAAGAAGTACACTGATGCGCTTTTTGGATCTTCGAACCAACCGACCGACCAACCAATCACATACCAACATCCAGAGATAGCAATCTGGACCTTCAGCTAATCAAATGAAGATGACCATCACTGGTCCCTCAATAAAGGCGTCTCCTCGGACGGCAAGTCCTGATCATCCTCGTGCACCACCTCTTCTTCCCCATCCTCTCCTCTCACAACCACCGTATCCTTATCATGTCCCTCATGACCATGTCCCCGATTCGGTCCCAGGAACTCGAAGAATACACCCAAGCACAGCAGCGTTCCTTGCAGACAAGCGGTCACAATGAGGACACCCCATGTACTCCACCCCTTTGGACCTAATCGGGCTGCTAGACTGCCCGCCCAGACGAGACTGCCGGGCGTTTGGATGCACATCATGGGGATGCTGAGGGAGCCGACGCAGCGGAGTCGCAGGGTGGTGTAGATCTGGGGGAAGTATTGGATGGAGGCGAGGAGGGCGGATAAGATGCCGCAGAAGTTGGACCATGCTTGGAGGGATGAAGGGCGGGTGTAGCCGACGGCGAGGGTGGTGATGAGCATGAAGAGGGCGTGGAGGATGCAGATGACGGCGACGGTTAGGGCGGTGCGGTAGGTTGGGCTGGATTTGGGGAGATGGGTGGTGTTTCGGGGGAAGAAGAGGACGAAGAGGAATAGGCTGGGGGTGATTGGTTGGTGGTTAGTTTTGGGTAGAATATGGTTTGAAAATGATGGGATTAGTCTTACATGATGAAGAAGCAAAGGCATTGGGTTCCAACTTGTAGGATTCCGAGGATCCCTGCGAAACAGCCCATTCCATTGACTTGCTTACAGCAAGCCATGTCGTGAAGGCTTTGTTGTTGTGAAACCACGTTTGCAAGTGCCGAGGAACCAGATGTGGTCCCTAGGAGGACGAAGTACGGTGAGATGCCGAAGGAGGTCTTCATCGTAAGGATGCGGACATGTTGGGGGGTGTAGGAGAGGAGGATTCCGAAGACGATGAGGCTGGATACAGTTAGCTCCAAGCTAGACTTGGCTTGAGTAATGATTAGAGGGCAGTACTTACATGGAGAGGATGAAGTTTTTGATATCAGGCGAGGCCAGATGCTCGCACCGCGGGTTGGAGAGGTCCATGTCGACAAGCTAGGACAGGACACACAGAACCACGTATATACCCGATATATGGCTGTTACCAGCCAGAAGGAACTGTTCCAGACAGATAAAACGAATCAAGTCAATTAATTCAGCAAGCGGGACGTCGAGCACAGCTGGACTTTTAGATATACCCCGAGCATAGGGGGCGGTCTTGGAGGAAAGGCGGAGGCGGCCCGAGACAGCGGCGGATTATTGGATCCTAAAACAACATTCTCATACCAGCACACACCCGCGTTGATTGGACCTGTGTGGCCGAGAAAGTGGATGAAGATGACTTGTCAGGTAGATAGTACGAAGTAGTAGATAGTGCCAAAGGAGGAGGAGGAATGAGCTAGCAGTTTACTCCGTAGTCAGTTAGTTCCTTGACTAGGCATAACTAAGCAGTTGTTTCTCCTTATCGCCTGTCTCCGCATTGCCCAAACAGGCAAGGCTGGGCCGATCGCCCTAAAGAGTTAGCGGCAGATCATGTGCCTTGCGTCAGAAACATCAATAGTCACTAAGTTACTAGTGAGTATACTTTGTATATTGTTGCAGAGAGTCAACCAAGTCACCAAGTCGCCTTCAATAGTAGGCGGTGGGACAAACAATTGGCAGTGAATGGAGTCATCCAGCAAGCCAGCAAAAGCTTACTCAACTGCAGCTGAAAGACCAACTATGGGCCACTCTATCATCGATGACGCCAGAATTGGGGGAAGCTGGCCTGCTCCTCAGCATACGTCACTCGACGCTCATCCCGCGCCGCCTCCCTGATTCTCTTTTTGACGAAGAGATCGCCAGGTCGCGACCAATAAATATCTTCATCCCGGGACGTAGTGCTCTTAATCTCTTTTGCTTAAGATCTCGCAATTCACAATTGTAAGTTACTTCTCACTGACACTTTATGTTGTTGCTCGTGGTGGAACGAGAGCTAACATTGACTCTATAAGCAAACAACAACAATCAACTCTCGATATAGCTTCTACATCTCGCCAGAATGAAGCTCCATTTGGCTTCGTATCTGGTATTTGCGCTTGCAACCTTTGAGGCGGTTGGAGCATCCAGCTGGTTTAGCAAGGCTGGTATGTCGCCTTCTATACCATTGACGGATTTGACTGCTCCCATATCGAAACACTCGCTAACATCCCCTCAGTTTACAACAAATGGCATGAAACCGAATTAGAAAGATGGCTTTCCGATCATGGTATGCTGCTTATCCTCTCGTATGATCTTCCCATGAAGCATAGTTGACAAAGTCTACAGACATCCCGTACCCATCGCCGGCCGATCGCAAGGATCTAGAGAGCCTAGTGAAGTCTAACTGGGAGGCCAAAGTCCAAAAGCCCCTGGCACATGCTACACAGCATCATACTGATCACTGGCATGACGCCAAGGAATGGCTCTTTGACACGTAAGACTATGCGGGTTTGTTCTTTATGTGATTAGGTTGTACTAATAGTCTGCACAGGTGGTCCGACTCACAGTTGAAGGCATTCCTTGATCGTCATGGTGTTCCTGCTCCCCAGCCTCGCAAGCGTGATACTCTTCTGAAGTCTGCTCGTGAAAACTACGAGTCTATCGCCACGAAGCTTGGAGAGGCAGTCGCCTATCCTGGTAACTGGGTATATGAGCAATGGTCCGAGTCTGATCTAAAGGAATGGCTTGATGAGCGTGGCTGGCCGGTTCCACAGCCCACCACGCGCGACAGGCTTATTGCCTCGGTTCGCCGTAATGCTCGACTCGCCAGTTTGAATGCGAAGAGCATCGCTGCCTCTGCCTCTGCCTCCGCGGAGGCTGCTCAGGCTACTCTGAGCGATGCCCTGTTCAAGGCCTGGTCCGACTCCGACTTGAAGAAGTTCCTCGATGAGCACGGTGTCAAAGTGCCCCAAGGATCTCGCCGCAATGAACTCATGGCTCTGGCGAGGAAGCACCGTGCATCTCTGGTCAGCCAGGCATCGGAGGCCTCTGCCACCATTTCGTCCACCGCTACTCAGATCATCGGTGCCGCTACATCCAGAGCTGGTAACGAATACTCCAAAGCCACCGACGTTGCCCAGTTCAAGGCCCAAGATAGCTTCGATACCGTAATTGAAGGCTGGTCCGACTCGCGTTTGAAGGCTTTCCTCGATGCGCGCGGAGTCCCTGTGCCTCAGAGCAACAAGCGTGACGAGCTCCTTGCTAAGGTGAGGCTCAACAGCCACAAGGCAGCCACTGGTTGGTCTGCATGGACTTTTGATACCTGGGACACCGAGCACCTGAAGTAAGACCCCTCTCTCAGGACTACTTCAGACAATATCGTCTAACATACATTCAGGAAGTACCTGTCCTCCATGAACGCTAAGGCAGCCCACCGCGCCGACATTACTCGCGACGAGCTTGTCAAGCAAGCCCAGGACAACTACGCCAAGGCATCCAAGGCCGGAGGCGCTAACTTCGCATCGGCCACCTCATACATGGCGCAGGCCACCGATGCAGCCAAGGGTTCCGCCTTTGACACTTGGACCCATTCGGACCTCAAGGCCTACCTTGACTCGTACGGCATCCCGGTCTACCAGGGCTCCGGTATCAACGAACTCCGCGCCGCTGCTCGCCGTAATGCCGAATACTTCCGTTACGGCACTTCGTCTCCCTCGGGAACCATCTTCGCCAAGATGCAAGAGGCCGGCCAGTGGCTCCTGGATCAGCTGAAGATCGGCGCATCCAGTGGTCGTGCCCAGGGTCAGGAAGCCGCTGAGAAGGCCAAGGCTAAGGGTTATGAGGCTGCCGAGAAAGCTAAGGCCCAGGGCTCCCATGCTGCCTCGAGCATGCGGGTCGAACTGTAAACAATCCTGACTTCTGATTCTTTTCATTCGATGTTCTTCCCGTTGCCGACTGGGCGTTATTCGTGGGATACGACTTTATGACATCACATAATGACTGCAGGTCTTGGGGGAGGTGGTTGAGATGGTCTATGATACTAACTGAAATCTGTCCGGTGCAAAAGTTGGAGACGGCGGGGGAAGGCTGAATCGTGGTTTCTTAAGTAATAAATTCAGTAGCAGTTTTCTTTGAGATATTTCGAACAATGCAATCAAGTGTACAATGGCTCAGGTCCCGAAATTCTTGAACTGAACTGAATCGATCCTCATCCCGCATGACTAAAATACCAACGCTTTTTTGAAGTGTAAGATAATCCTTACCCGAACGTGATGATACCCTCGGTCCCTTGACACCGTCTCCAAACGTACATCTATCTGAGCGCTCTCTACTCAACCCAACTCCCAATCCACCACACCCCATCCCAACCAATCAAGCACGCTCTCCACCATCATATAAATATTGCATAGAAAACTCAAGCATTCTTAGCCTCCGGATCCCCCTCGGCCACTAACTTTCCAACAACCAAATACTTCTCCGAGAAGCGCTCCTCCCACGACTGCAGATTCTCCAACTGCTCATTATCCAAATCCTTCAAGTCATCCAACGGGCCCTTCAAATCCTTGGTAAGCATTTCCTCATCGAAGCTCTGGCAAGCCAGACCGCGGGATGCGTCGCGACCGGCGAAGTTCTCGTAGGGACCGCCCTGCACAGGTAGATATTATTCTGTTAGTCATCTCCTTCTGTTTCCTCCTTCTTTAATCGAGCGATGATGAGTTTTATGGAGAGGGGGTGGGGGAAGGATGGGGGTGTAATTACCGGCCCATAAAAGTTCTTGCCCGGAGTAACGTCAAATACACGACCACGGACAGCGAGGTAGACGGGGGCGTCGTTCTCGCCGTTGAAAGGGAGGAGAGTGGTTGGGGTGAAGGTGCGGAAGACCACGGGAGGAGGACCCTTGGGGAGGCTGACGGGGGCTTTGGGACGGAGTTGGAGGTAGACGAGGACGACGAAGAAGGAGAGGAGGATGAGATTTATGGGAGTGGCGATTGACATTCTTTATATATATTGTTAGTGATGATGTTGATGTTTGGGAGTGGTGATATTGAAGGTGAGGGTAGTAAGCACTGACACTTCGGCCGTCTGCGGGACAGCTTCGCCTGGAGAGATGGAGGTTAGTTTGATGCTGGTATTGTTGTAGTGGAGGATAGCATTACCTGGGGAGGACATGGCGAGTAAGTAAGTGGAGATTGTTGGACAGTGTATACTTTATGAATTCTGGGATACTTGGGTAGTGGTGGACAGAGAAAGCGATGGAATGGGAATGATGATGATTATGCTGAAGTTGGAGAGCCGAGGGACTCGCGATCATGACGACGTTGGGGAGAAGAGCCAATCAGCGACGGGGGATTGTGGGTGCGGAGAACAGGGCCGATTACGGTACTGATACGGTACGGCACGGGTTATCGACACGTGATCTTAAATGAGTTGAATGCCTGTTGGGTCAGGCAACTGAACAATTTATTTAGTGTTTGTTTACTCCGTCGTTAGTAGCTGGTCTTGCTCGGACGAATAACCCAAAGCATGTTAATCCAGAGAAGATCAACGGATCGGATTAAGACCGTTTTAGAGTCTGTGCGACGGAGATTGCTAGAATCTGGTTCCCTCTACTAATTTTGGGATGCTCCTTTTAATTGCGATGGAGCGTTGGGCTGCTTGTCGACGATGGGGCAGTTAAAATTAGAATTGAAGGACCATCCACAACTAACCGACTGACTCTGAAACAGGATCCTCCCGACTGCATCAAGTGGTGCTGGTGCTGCTGTCAATTGCTTCTCCGTGCTCCATTCATTCATTCATTCATTCACTCATTTATTCATTTAATTTCATCCCTTCTTTGCTATTCAGTCTAGCACTAACTGCTCTTTTCTCCGCCTCTCGCACGCAAGCAAACCGGTTTGCTTTCAAGGAGGGGCACCTTGATGAGCTGTGTTTCTTCTTTTCTTTCTTTCTCCATTCTTTTCCCTCGCTGTTGCATCTGCGTACTTTTCTTCTTTCTGGCCAATTGTCTGGTCTTATCTGTAGTATAACACCAGCTTCAGCCCTTTAATTGATTGTCTCCTCACACACTCTCTTCTCCACGGGTTCTCCTTCTTCGTCTTCTCCCCCTCCCCCTACTTTTCGTTCTGCTGTGCTCCAATCCAGCTCTACTCCCTTTAAAACTGACGTGCAGGCATGTCAGCTGCATGAAAACCCACCTACATTCGCCATATATTGCTTTTTTCTTTCATGTTAATCAGCGACCGTTTTGTGTCACTCCTTGCTTGGCCATTCCACCACGATCTAGAAATCCTTTTAAGGTATGCGTTGATATACGGGTCACATTCCGGACATTTCGGCTCGAGTTCTAGCCTCGCGGGGATTCATACTTATTCATTGAACCAGTTTAACCACCAATTTTCATCGATTTCACCAAGTTCTATCACCGAAAAGTCCCAACCGGCAACATGTGGGGAAAGATGTCTTTCCATCGTTCGCGGAAGCCCGTGATCGGGAAGCCTACACTGATCGACAAGACCCTGGATGATAGTGTCTACCGGTCTCTGTCCCCCGCTCCGGGCAACCAGAGCAGTGACAACCTGGCCCATCCCAAGTCTCGTCCTGCGATTGCCCGGTAAGTCGCTTCATCCTTTTCCCTAAAGCTTAAGCATCGTAGCTGTGCTCTCTAACGCGGCCTAGCAACCCTACCGACTCGCTCCTTCCTGCGCAACGCCCCGACACGGGTCGACGGGTCGCGTCCACATCCCATGCCCTGGACATTGCAACTGGTGACCAGCCTCACCAGCGTTCAGCTAGCCTATCACATAAATATCTCCTAGACCCAGCTACCTTCACTCACGACCTATATCGACCCGAAAGTGCAAGCATTTCGCCCCCTGATTCGCCCATCTCCTTCGGTCGCCCCCCGGCTAGTCGCGACAGCTCGCGTGTGTCACCCATAGAAGACGAACCCAGACTTGATTCAAGCGCCGGATCCATGGAGAATAAGGAGAACACCAGATTCGCCAGTCAATTGCCCGTCTTACGCAAGCGCGCCAACTCTCAGGCAGACCGGCTACAAACGCCAAAGTCCTCAAGGAGCCAGGCATCCAGATGGGACGACTTTTCTGGCGAGCTGACGCCCAGCGACTTGAGCAGGACGGGGCAGACAACCCCTGGCAGCGTTTATTTCCGCACCGAAATTTCGGCAAAGCCTACCTCATCCCATAGCTCGAATATCTTTGGCTGGGGCAAAGATCACCTGAACTCCAAAAGGAAACTATCGGACCCACGCACCCGGCCGTCCAAAACCGACAATACGCTCCCACCCGGGATCCGTGAGCCCTGGAAGGGACCTAGTGGACGAGCCCCGATAATAGCGCCCATTCAGGAAAGGCCGAGAGCTAAATCACCATCACGCGCGCGCATGTCCCCAAGCAACGATCGACTAAGAGAAGCGCACAGCACGACGCCCGATTATGCCACGTCCGGGTTCGTTCCGACTGTCGTAACCACAATCACGGCGGGTGAATCTAAGCCAAAGGCGTCGGAGAAGGTTAAGCACACAACTAGCAGGGATAATCTCCGAACACGAACCCCGGAGGAACCGGCTGCGATCAGCACTGTCAGCAGTGCTGAGCCGCCCCGTGTTGACTTCCCCGCACCGGAGGACTGGGAATCATCGTTGGCTGATCTAAAATTGACAACTGATGACGCGGCCGAACAACCTGCAAGCCGCTTCAGTGCCACTACATATGAGCCTACGGAAATGGCCAGCTCCGTTGGAAGTGCACGCGGTAGCTTTGATGCTGCATCCCAGTCCACTGAGCACCTCCCATCAATCATGTCACGGAAACGGCCTGTACCCAGTGTTGTTGCGCCAGCCAAGAAGCCCAGCAGAAAACCCACGCCGGCGCAAGCCGCTGAAGCCGAACCGTCCAAGGAACAGTTACCACTTACACCAGAGGAACAAATTCAGAACCGCATCCAGACGTTGGAGGCTCGCAGAGATACACTGATGCGCCGGAGAGCGAACATCGACACGATCATCTATGAGTTAACCCAAGTGATCCAGCCGAGCTCCGTTGCCTACGACATGGCAGCCAGGGACGAGGTTAAGCGGACTGTGGCTAGCCTTGAATCAGAACTTGCGGAGATCAAGCGGGAAGAGCACGAGATTGGACTGAAGCTGTTCAGGGCTTGGAAAAAGCGCGACGATCTTGGGTTTGGTGGGGGTAGCTTGTGGGTCAAACGAGTGACTAGTTGAAGAGCATCAGCGATGGCCTTTGGATTTCTTTCTGGGTATCTTTCCACCGTTCCCTTCTTTTCCATTTAATCTTTCTTTCTTTGTCATTGTCATGTTTATTCTCTTTCTCACCATCCTTTGGTCAGATGGTCCTGCTGCTGGATCTTGGCCGGGGCGTGTCTTTGAGCGTTGCGAATACCCTTGGGCAGCATACAGCGGATTTATGTTTACTTGTTCCTAACGATGCCAGTGGGCTATCTTTCCTTCTTACTGTGCAGTGCGCAATGATACCCTTTCCGCTTGTTGGGTCTCCCTATTCCTGAAGCTGATCCTGTGATTGATGGTATGGATGTTTCTGGTGAATAAGAGAAGGTGCATTCTTGTATGAAATAAAAGAGTCAAAAGAAAAGTGGTTGCTCATGGTATTAGTGCTCAATGCATATGCAAATTCTCCACACCGAGTTGTGGGTCGTAGCTCGTTGTATCTCGTGAGGACATATAGAACCTCATGCCCACAGTCTGCCTATTTCTTTCCAGACTTCTTGATACCCTGGTTACCAGTGTTCAGGGGGCCCTTGCCCTTGGCCTTCTCCATGAGTTCCTTCTTGGCCTTCTCCTCTGTAGACGGCGATGTGATTAGCAAAGGTGACCGCAACAACCAAAAAACTGTAACGAGAAACGTACCGGCTCTCTTCTTGGCCTGGAAGGCGAGATCATCCTCGTCCAGCTCCTTCTTGTCCTTCTTGGCCGACTTGAGAGGCTTGACCTTGCCACCTGTGCGGGAGGCGGATCAGTATTGAGGTAAAGCAAGATGCGCTGTCAAGATAGGTAATAGTCTCCTACCTTCTCTGCTTTGACCACCCATTGTGTCGTTGGATAAAAGTGTAAGTGAGCGTGGAGGAAGAGGAATGTAAAGTGGCGCTTGCTGCGAGTCTTGGAGGAGGGGAAGAATCGCGGCGTCGCAAAAAATCGGCTGCTTATCAGCGATTGTCCCGCGGGGAGCCACTAGTGTCGTTTCAGGTTAGCCGCAAAATCTTCGGCGGCCGCCCCCTCACCGCCCGGGCATCTCCCCATTGCGACTTTGGCTTCTCTCACCACCTCACATCACAGCCAAAGTTTCTATTCCATCCATCCAGTCTTTCATCCTTCATCCCGTTCATCCTGGTTCTGTCGGTCTTCTCTTTGAAATACAAGAGGACTTGAGGGAATCTTTCCAAGAAGGAAAAGAAATATACATATCAAGGAACGCTGTCTCATGCTTTCTTGAGACAGTAGTCGAGGGCAAGGGCCGTGGCATTCTCAGCCGGTTGGACTTTCTCAATACACTCCTCCCAAATAACGCTTCGTCGGAAACGTTCTTGCTAACCGAGACTTGCTTCTTTTGTCTCTGAAGCCGCTCTAAGGAGCCAGCCCACACCTTTTTTAGTTCATCTCCAGGATCCCTGAGTGAGCCTGGTAATACCACCATGGCGTCCCGCAGGTCGAGGTCTCCATCGACCCCTTCAGAGGGTGAGATCATCGAATCAGGCTCAGAGACGAAGGCAACTACGTCGAAACTTCCTCTTAATGGCAGCATCGTTGACCGTCCCACCAGAGCTAGTCCTGCATCCGCGACGCGGAGCAGATCGCCACGCCACCGGAGATCGAGGACCAGGACCAGGTCGACCTCGCGTACGCGGTCCCGCTCTCCCTACCGAGATCACAGAGGCTACAAGCGGCGCCGGGACGATGATTATGACTATGATTATGACCATGACGACCGGCGATATCGACACGAACCGCCCCGACGCGTCGGGCCCCGATACGATGACAGCCGGTACTACGGACGAGGTCAATCCGACCGACGCGCGCGGCCTTATCATGACTACGACCGTGAGGAGCATTACGGCGATGGCCTTCGATATAGCGACGAATCTGATCGCCGCAGAGAGAAGCGCGCGCGCACGCGGAGCCGGTCGCCGTATCGCGAAGTTCGCAAGCCTAAGCAATATTCCGGAGATGAGTGGGAGACTCCGAGAGATGAGAGTACCGCCTCTCGGAACCGCAGGAGGGGGGCTTCTATTGAACAGTCAGTGAGCGAGCGAGGGAACACTCCAGTCGTCGCTCAAGGTATTAAGCAAAATACTGAAACACAGAAAACTCAGGCGCAGCAAGCTTCTGCCACCTTACATGCCCATGTTGATAGGTAGGTGATCACCCAAGTCGGTAGTTGGTACGGAGCTAATGTCTTTACAGTGTGAATGGAGCGTCCGAGACTCACGAGGAACAACCCCCCGCCGAGCCCGTTGACGAAGCGGCCCAGTTAGAGGCGCGTCGCAAACGACGTGAAGCAATCCGGGCCAAATACCGAGGCCAGGCTACCCCGATGCGTTTGCAGGCACTACACATCGGTGAAAGTAGTAGAGAATCGTCTACCGCGGGTGCTGATACTGCCGCATCAGGCAGTGCTGTTTCTGGTAAGTTTTTCTGCTTGATCTCCCAACGTGGAAGCTCAGAGAGTTCGTAGCTAACAACAACTCTTCTACAGAAGCAGCGCCGCTGTCAGCACCCGAGACCCCTGCTGATAGTCCAGGGGAGTTGTTCTCTGACTTTAAAGTAGGCAAGGATGCTGATCTAATGAATGGTGCACCGGTAAACGGTGTGGACAAAGATGGACCATCTGCAGCAGACTACGACCCTACCTTGGACATGAAAGCGGAGAGAGAGAAGCATGATAGTCGTGGTGCTAATGAGGAGTTGTCTGCGGCGTCTTATGACGAAACACAGACCTCCCGACAGGACATCCTGCTCCCCGACGCTGTTCAACCCCCGCCTCAGCCCAAAGCGAAGGATCCTTATGACATGTTCGCGGAGGATGATGACGATGATATGTTCGCTGAGGACACGCAGGAGACTGCGCAACCAACGCATGCATCGGCTAAGTCGGCAGTCCCACAGCCCAAGGAGCTCGACATCAGCATGATGGACAACTGGGATGACCCGGAAGGATATTACAATGTCCGGCTGGGTGAGTTGATTAACGGGCGATACCATGTGCAGCAGAATCTAGGCAAGGGCATGTTCTCGTCGGTCGTACGCGCCACCGACTCCAAGACTGGTGGCTTGGTTGCGATCAAGATCATCCGCCAGAATGACACGATGAAGAAGGCGGGTATGAAGGAAATCGGCATCCTGGAGCAGCTTCACGAGGCGGACCCGGAGGACAAGAAGCACGTTATCAAGTTTGAGCGGTACTTTGACCACAAGGGACATCTTTGCATGGTGTTTGAGAACCTGAGCATGAACCTGCGAGAGGTCTTGAAGAAATTCGGACGTGACGTTGGCTTGAACTTGCGAGCCATCCGGGCGTATGCCCAGCAGATATTCCTGGGACTCAGCTTGATGCGGAAGTGCAACATTCTCCATGCGGACCTCAAGCCCGATAACTTGTTGGTCAACGAGCAACGCAACATCCTGAAAGTGTGCGACCTGGGATCGGCATCCCCGGCGACGGAGAACGAGATCACACCGTATCTCGTGAGTCGATTCTACCGGGCGCCCGAGATTATTCTGGGAATCCCGTACGACCACGCCATTGATGTGTGGTCAATCGGATGCACGTTGTTCGAGCTGTATACGGGCAAGATACTGTTTACGGGGCGCAACAACAACCAGATGCTACGATCCATCATGGAATGCCGTGGCAAATATCCGCCGAAGCTGCTGCGGCGAGGGTCGCTGACGCCGATGCACTTCGATGACATGCTCAACTTTTTGAGCATGGAAGAGGATAAGATCACCGGGCGACCCGTCACGCGGGTGCTGGACTTCAAGAAGCCCACGCGGGACTTGAAGACGCGACTAATGGGAGGCAAGGAGACACGAGGCATGACCGACAGTGAGGCAAAAGAGCTGGCCCAATTTGTGGATCTTCTGGACCGGTGTTTGAACCTCAATCCGGAGAAGCGGTGCACGCCGACGGAGGCGTTGAAACATCCGTTTCTGTCTCGGCCCAAGGCGTAATCACTGTAGCTGAATCTATCTTTCTTATTTGGAGTATACTCTTTTTGAGATGAATGCGGGAGCCATCCGTTGTACATATTATGTCATAGTAGGACTTCCTACATTCCAATTCAGAATATATCCACCGAAGATCAATTGTTGCCACTGATGATATTCATCAAAGTAGAGTATGACAAGATGACTCGCAACAGTAAACAAAGGGGAGGAACGATGCATCCGATCATCCATCACCATACTAAGTAATGAGATGCTTGGATCCGGGGCTACCACGCCCAGTGGCGAACAGTAGATGGAGACAGTATCAACGCCCCATGGATCCATCCATGATCCGTGATCCCGCCGCCTTCCACACGGCACACACACACACGCCATCGGAAGGCGACAAACCCCGACGACTAGACGCGCGTGCCACTCTAGAGCCCTGACCCGCGGTAGCAGTACGGAGTTCAGTACTTTCTAGAATGTCTCATCTTCAAATTGATGAATCATTCGATGGAATGATGATGATGGTGATGATGAATGAGGCTCAGCTTGTGCCAACGGCTCCACACGTCCAGGCAGCCACTCAACCCACTAGCTTTAGCTTCAGCTTCAGTGAGTAATAACGTTCCATGGAACGAGAGTTATTGATGGATTGTTGGTTGATTGTTGATTGATTGATCGATTGATTGATTGACTGGCAGGCTGACGGGATCTCATCCCGGTCCACTTATCTACTCTGTAGATAGTTACTTGACATGGCAAATCCGACTGAAAGCCCCGCATCTCAGCTATACTCTCTCTCTCTGTCTATCCACAGGGGTCATACACTATACAGAGTATATTGTGGATGATCAATGATCAATGATGAATGATTGTGTGTTTGTTGCCTCCTCTATACACTGTAAATGATGACATGATATATGGTAAATCTCTTCCCGAGAGAGGTAATTGTGGAATAGAGTAGGGGAAAGGGGAGGAAAACTACTGATATCATTGTACGTAGTATGGAGTGGTTACTCTATACGGTATTACCCTTGCCTCTTTTTTTTTTTTTTTGCTCTTCTTTGTTTGCCCTTTTCTATGACATTAATGGCGGTAGGGAATAACAAAGGAGAGATCGGAGAATTAATGAGGTCATTTATTGGTTTCACTTTTCAGTTTTCCGTTTTCTCTACTTATGGAGCATTGGTGATGCTAGTGTGATGTGTGATGTGATGTGTGAATGAACTCTACTGATGCTTTTATCACTTGTGTGGTATCTGGATTCTTTGGATTTGGATCCGGGGTGGATGGGTCATAAGTACGGAGTATATCGGTTATTACTTACTATTATACTCCGTAGTAACAAGTAGTTATGGGGTTTGACTGAGAGAGTACCAGCTGGTATTCCTGCCTGCTTTATTGCTAACTACCTATGTACCTACTTGATGGTAGCTACGGATAATGTTTGCTTCTAATGACGATTATAGATAATACTAGCAGCTAGTATATAGAGGTATATAGAAAATAAGGCAAAAGTGAGAAAACAAGGCAAATATGCATATCTGCATAGCAGCATCACAGTACATAAACCACATGTTCCATGTACCTTGAACCAAACAAAAGTAAAAACTATCACACAGCACAGTCTAGCACTCTAGTAGTAGTGGGTATGCTCTTATGTACCTGGTACAGCATGCAAGCAGGACAAAAAACTAAGTTTACTTGTTTGCTTACCTGCTTACATAGCATAGCCACTTTCATGCCTGTACATGAACTGAACGCAGTTAGCTGTTAAGCGCTGTGCTGCTCTCCATAAAAAAAGAAACAAGTCCAAATAATCGTGGTTTACCCGCTGATCTTAATTTCAAGGCTATCAAAAGCAATCATACAGACTCCGTAGGTAATCAATAAATACTCCGTAGTACTCCGTACGGAGTATGTGTCTCTAGTACATGTCTCATGAGACAGCAGGGGTCTGTCTGTCTGTTTGAGCGGGTAAGTAAGGCGAAGGGAACTAGATCGAGAAGGCTGGTTGCTTTGGGAATTCTCCGTGGACACGCTTGGGCTGTTATCATTAGAACTAGTATGAGCCAAGTGTACTCCGTAGATTCTTTATTATCCGGTCTCTTACTACCTACACAATGTCTTTGGCTAGCTAGATATTGAGTCAATGGGGCTGTGGATCGGAACTGCTTTATATAGACGATGGTGCATGACCCTGCGAAGCCTTGCAATGATATACTAACGTTAGTATACTTGGTAGGCAGCCTACCAGGCCAAAGAATGAAGCAACAACGCCCCGGGCAAATGGTCTGTGCAGGACCTACCGCATTAAGAATAGTTGGAAATGCATGGGGCAAAAGGCAAAAGCATGGACATGGTGGAATTAGTAGATAGTTGCAATCTGGGCGTTGAGAGGGCGTGAGCCAATTATCATTGGAGGACCGCTGCCCGAGAAGTCCCCACCGCCAAGCCTTCGGACAGCAAACGTGGCAGCAAAGCAGCCAATCATCAAGCGCCGTGGCTGTCATTCGGGGATTCTCGAAGCGGACGAACTGGGCTGTCATTGGCCCCGGCGTCATTGCCTCACTTTATTGAGTTCGGTTGCAACTTCTGGCTAACACATCCATCCATCCTGTTGCTGTGCTTGCTTGCTTGCTTGCTGGTCAAGTATAGTTCGGAGGGGGTCGGGTTGATTCAAAAGGCGTCTGCTGAACTTTACTTTAGTTTTTTGGCAATAGTTCGGTAATGTGTTGGATAATGTCCTCGCTGCCAGCCAACGGGTTTGCGATGCTTCAAAAAGACGGTGAGATCTAACCGCCAGAGTTGTTTACTTAGTTGTTCTTTTTGCCCTTCTTTTGGGTGGAAAGGGTGGTGGTGGCCGGTCGGAGAAAAGAGCAGATCTGGCAACTGTCGCACCGTTGTCTGGCAAGGCGATGAGTAGTTAGTAACTAACTAAACAGTAGACTAGACTACTATGGAGTCAAGTCAAAAGTCAGGCTGCCCGTCATTCAACACGCAGCGGGAAGTTGGATGTGCCCCATCCAGCCATCTCCGTTTGGCTCGACCGTTTCGTATAGACATCCCATTCGTTTCGTCCTGCGATCCTCCCTCATCCTGTGTAGGGTGTACGTACCCGCTTGGTCCCATAAGCCTAGAACTCCATGGTCAGATTAACAATTTGTGCCCTTCCTCTCCCTGAAAACTTTGTCCCAGCATCACTTCATCTCGAGTAACCAACTGTAGGAGAGGAGGTATGTTGCTGGTGGAGTCATGAGCTGGCAGTACAGACTATACAACCAACCTTCTATCTACCCAGAGGGACACCGTAGAGTCTAACGAATGGCTACCGCTGACTTTTACCGTCCGAACACCCGGTGAGATTGCGAGAACCACCGTTGATCGGGGCGGATGGGAGATGCTTTGACGTTTCACTATACTGACGATCCAGCGCTTACCGTTGTATAGCACGACACACACAAGTCTAGTTACGGAGTAGATAGATAGGTAGATAGATAGATAGATAGATAGCTAGGCGTCAGAGATGGAGATGGGAACATGGATCGTGCCCTGTCAAGCAATGATAATAATAACCGCCATGGGGGTTTCACTATTTTCCTCCCTCTTCCCGCCCTGCATCATTTCAAGATGCTCTGACTCTGAGAGTTTAGAACTTCAGACACGGACAGTCACTAACTAAAGTGTGGGGCAAGGAACCTTTCCCCCTTCCCCATTTCCCTCTTTCCCTCTGCCCCTCTCCGGGTCCTTTCAGCCAGTCATCCATCTTGCCAGCCTCATTCCTACCACACAGCCCAGGCAATGGCAACTTTACGGGGCATCCGGGCGCTGATACCTATTACTGACCAACGGACCCAGTGAATGATTGTGGCCATGGGCATGAGCTCATTTGTGCGTCCCCCGTCTAGCCTTCCCCTTCCTTCTTCCCCCAAAAGAGGCTGGAACCTTAGTAGATAGTACTAGGTAGCAGTCTACTTCCTGAGTTCCTGTCCTTCCAGCAGTTCCATCCCAGTTCATCTGACTGACCTCGCCAATCATACCCACGGGGAGGCGGATTTATCTTCCCTGGGCGTTCCGCATTCAGCCAATGACGAGGATGTGCTCGGGCCAGCCTTGGAAGGGCAGAAGTGTGAGTGGAGCCAATCTGCACTCGAATGACCTGTCACAACTCGCCCTCCTACACACACACCGCCTCCTGGCAAACAATTCTCAGCAGTTGACCCTGTTGGAGGCAGCAAATCATTGCTCGTCAGTTGCGGTCTGTCTGCGTTGCCTTCTCAGGTTTCCATTCTTTTCGTGATCGTCGATCTTTTCTTTTTGGCCTGGTCGGGGACCGGACACTAAACCCGTACAGCCACGACGGCGGCGGCATTGGCCGTCTGGCCATGACTCCATCGGGTCTGCGCGGAGCTTCTCCCATTCATTAAGTCTCACTCTCAACTCCAATGAAGGATGGGGGGACTTGAGATTATTGTTTCTTGTTATTATTATGTATCGTAGCCTATACTAATTACTAACTATACTGTAGGGATGGGACTTCAGGCCACTACCATACTTATGCTTGTATACTGTAGGTCAGGTCCAGGCATCCAAGTGAGCCTTGTGACCCTCTTTAACTAAACTGAAAGGGGGAGAGGGTGTGCGGGTGCTGCCACTGCCAGAGTTTCGTTTTCTCCCTCCACGCACTCGTGCCCATTTGGCTCCCTTTCTCCCCTCCATAGCACACAAGTAAATCAACAAGATCCACTCGACTAGTAACTAAGGGGAGGTGTCTCTTTTTCCCATTGTTTTTTCCTTTTGGCCTTGTCAGATCGTGAACATCCATTGCCCCTTAGTCTGTCAACTCAGTTAGCACGCGATGCTGGATTCTAACTAATAACTAGACAAGAAGAAAGGAAGTTGGTTAGTCAGGACCCAGTGGATATTGATGATGTCGATTCATGGATCCTCCCAGGCTCCCAGGCTCAGCTTACGCGGGTGCGTGTTTTAGTAGTTTAGTCAGTTCCGTCAGCTATTCTTGGTTTCCTCGCCGCCTTTCCCACCGACTGACTTGATACCCGCCCGTCTGGATCTTGTGTTTTGAGGGTCGCGGCCTTGTCGGGTCAGTCAGTAGTCTACGTAGTGGGTTTGGTTTGGTTTGGTCTGGTTTGGTTCCGTCTTTTCCCAAATTCCCACACACACACGCACACATACGCGCCTTTCCTATTTGTAGCTTGACTAGCTGGACCCTAAACTAGTCTAAGCATCATACATTTGTTAGCTTGGGTTGGGTGAGTGGGGTTACTACCACTCCACTCCACTCCAAGTGGATGGCGCCCCGACCAATAATCCTGTGGCGATGGTCCTTGTTCTGTCTGGTCTTGCAGGCTGAAGATGTAACGGGGGAGTTACATAGTAGTTTTAGGGGGGTGGTGGGTGTGAAATGGATGGATGGATGGATGGGAGGGAGAAAGAGAGGGAGAGAGAGGGTCACCTGCAGTTGGTTGTTCTGAATGGTCGGCCAGCTTTCCAGGAGATGATTCGTGGGCTGCAGCCTCTGAGGTAAGAGACTTCATGTTCAATTTAGTTCCCTCGAGATGGAGGAGGGACTGGATGGAGAGTGGCTCTGGCCACGAGTGATGATGATGATGATTAGGTGTTACTATTATGAGATTTATTAGGGAGGATTTATTTTATTTATCGCTTTTTAATATTTTCATGTACGGAGTACTATTATGGGTAATATTATTTTTTATGATTTACTCGTTTAAGGGAACGGGAATAATAATAATAATATTATTATTTTACTTTTCGACTTATTTTGATTTCTTCTGGTGGTGGTGGTGTTGTTCTTTCCTGGGTCCCCTGGGGATTTTCTGGGTCCCCATTTTTCGCCATTTCCTGCTGCAGGTCTGGCTGGCTCGCTCTCATTCTGACTCTCTGTCTGTCTCTCTTATCGGCGCCCCGTCCATCATCGCCATATTAATCTTATTTTTACTTATTTTTACCTGGCCTTCCGCGCTCCGTCTTAATCCCTATACTTCCTCTTGTCGCTCTTCTTCTCCTGTCTCTCTTCCCTCTTCCGTCCCTGGACGCCGTCCTTTTGTGCCTCTGGCGTGTTTAATCGTTTTTCCTCTTTCCGACAAGTTCCCGTCAAGTCATTGATCTTCATCTCGCATCTGTTGCTTTTCTTCTTCGGCTTCTCTTCTTCTTCGTCGTGATATACTTTGGGACTTGTTTTGCATATATATCATTTGCCCCCCTTATCCTTCACTGCACGTCCCCCTTTTATACCCTCCACCAGTCCACCTCCCCTTCCCTTCCCTTCCCTTTTCCCCACGGCCATATTAACTATCCGCTGGCCCCCATCTGACTGCGTTCCCTGGAAACTACATCCATCCCTGGCTGTGCAACTTCCCTGGACTCTTGCCCCCCTTCCCAATAAGCCAAAAATAATATCACCACCACTGCCACTGCCACTACTACTCATCTTCCACCACAACAACCACCACCACCACCATCCTCCCACGGCCTTCCGTTGGACATTCCCTAGGACTTGATTGCTTATCCCAGTTGATCAACTGCATTCCTTCAATGGCTCCTTGAATAAGTGAAAAAAAAAAATACATTAAGGAAAGACTGGCGACTCTCCTTAGGTGCTCTTCTCTCTCTCTCTCCCGGCTATCCCGTACTTTGCTCACTGGTTTGGATGACTACCTGAAACCCGCCACCGGATTTTGGACCCCCAGGATTTATATCAACAAAACTCCCCCTTACAGCCGTTGAGACAAAAAGCTACCATTTACTCCCTCCCCTCCTTTCCTCACTTCCCTCCCTTCCAATACTATACGCTTCTTCAGGAAAGACTCAAGTGCCGGTGCGTACTTTGAGTCTTATCTGCCATCACTCCACCGAAGCAAGACAAAAAAAGCCCCATCCCCAAACCTTCCCTCATGCTCATGCTACCCCCTTCTCCCCTTTACGGCATGTATTCCCCCATGCCCCCCACTCCGCCTCCCTCTCCGCCCATCTCCCGTTGCTATGCTCCGGAAGACCGTCTAGGATTTCTCTTGGCCAACCGCTTGGAACTCACCAGCATCCTGGGCGTCGGTGCCTATGGAGTGGTGTACACGGCCGTCGACATCCATACCAATGTTCTGTATGCTGTCAAGGCCCTCAACAAGACCGGGCTGGATCCCCGGCAACTCAAGTTCCAACAGCGGGAAATCAAGCTCCACCATCTGGCCAGCCAACATCCCAATGTGGTCTCCCTGGTTCGCATTATGGATTCCGTCGATTGCACCTACGTGGTGATTGAGTTCTGTCCCGAGGGCGATCTCTTCTCCAGCATTACTGAAAAGGGCAATTTCGTGGGCAATGACCCCTTGGTCAAGCGTGTGTTCCTTCAAATCCTGGATGCCGTCCAGTTCTGCCACTCCCTGGGAATTTACCATAGGGACCTCAAGCCGGAAAACATCTTGGTAACGGACCAGGGCTTGACGGTCAAGCTCGCCGACTTTGGCCTGGCTACTACGGACTACCTTACATCGGATTTTGGTTGCGGATCCACTTTCTACATGTCACCAGGTGCGTTGAAGATTCCCATGCCTTTTTTCCCTCTCCTCCCTCCCCACCCCGTCACAATCTGATGACACACATTCAATGAAACATTCACTGACGAAGACTGGATGCCAAAAGAATGCCAGCAACCAAATCCCCGTCCCATGTCGTGCTATGAATCGGCACCCAATGATGTGTGGAGTCTAGGTGTTATCCTCGTCAACTTGACCTGCGGTCGCAACCCCTGGAAACGTGCCTCGATCGAGGATTCCACGTTCCGCGCTTATCTCAAGGATCCTTACTTCCTGAAATCCATCCTGCCACTGTCGGATGAGATGATCTGTATCCTGAACCGCATCTTTGAGTGCGACCCCTCCAAGAGGATTACCATCCCGGAGCTTCGCCAGTTGATCCTGGAGTGCCCGCGGTTTACTATGAACCCTATCGCCCCCTGGTCTGCCAGCGGACCGGTGCCGGTTGATTTCGTCAACGGTCCGGTTCCGGTGCCCGTGCCCGTGGACGCCTTCAACACCCAAACCTCCTCTGTCTCGTCTGGGTCATCGCAGTACTCCGACTTCTCGGAGTCTGCCGTCTCGGATGCTTCATCCTTCACGGAAGGCTACCCCGACCTGGACAGTGTCTCGTCGATGTCTTCTGTGGGACTGGAGCCCGGACTGGAATGCAAAGATGACTTTATGGACCCTGTCTCTTGCGGTGGTATTCCGGAGCCGCATCTTGCCCATGCCCCTTTTACCATTCCAATTCCCGTTTGCTAAATTGGGACCACGAAATGGTCCACCTTCCCTCCATGTGGAATCCACCACAAAAGAAAACAAAACAAATATAAAAGAACAAAAGACCCCCCACTTAACGCAGGTTTACGATTTACGGCAATTCTTTCGATATTACATCCCACTGGATTTGGATTTTTACTACACCTCTTCTTGGATCATCTCCGCCTTGCATTATTCCAGCGACATTGTATTATTTCCGCCGGAGGGAATCCGAGGAGATCGATTTCTTTTCTGGACATACGCCTTTTTCTATTTCCCACTCTTTTACACCGTTGGCTTCCATTCCTTGGAGTTTGATATTATACCCGGATTGACATCCCCTGGAGCTCAGCCGTTGGGCATAAATTGCCCTCTTTGAGGAAACGGAGTTCTGTCAGCTCGCTCTGCGTGTCCGTTGGAAAGGCAGAAACCGTGGCTATGTTATTATTAATTTGTCACCACATTGGGAGGATCTCTTGCGTTTTCTGGTGATATACTTGTGTGTGTGTTTTGGTGTTACTGGGAGGTGTTGCTGGCGTTTTTCACTCCCCATCGGCCATTGGCATGGAAAGAAGAAAAGAAAAATACCCCGGAGCAGAGATGACGCATTTGCATTTTGATTGTCGAATTTTACCGCTAGGAGTTGGATGGCACACTTGGTCGCTCTTTTGGGATGATACCTTGAGTCGTTGAGGACTACTCTTCTTCTTCACTTTTTTTTTTTTTTTTACTACTACTACTACTTCATTTTACATAATCTGTCGATAAATAGTTTTGATTTCGGACTGGATCTCGTGGTGGAAACTATCAGGGGGTGGACGCCGTCAGCCCAGGCTGAAGATCAGACTGGCTGACTGGCTGTGGTGAGAGCATGAAGTGTGTTTTCGGTGCAACCGCGTGAACCAGGGTGGAACATCCTTGGCTACGATATCTGCAATAGACGAGGACTAGACGATGCTTTTTTTTTTTTTCTCTCTCATTCCCCTTCCTGCTGGTATACTGACTTTGGGGCCTGATGGACACGCTCTTCCAGTGAAAAGACCCAGAACGTGAGGCTGTGGTCCACTGGCGAGTCGCCGTCTGTTCCCTGCTATGCTGTAGCAGTCTGGCACGTCCAGTCAATGTTGCTGGACGCGTGCGCACAATGCAACCCGTCAGCCGGCGCCTACTGCGAGGGAAGAAATTAAAAAAAATGACGCTGGAGTCTGGACTTCCCGTCTACCCCTGAAGAGAGGGGGGCCAGTTGTCCGACGGGGAAGGGCAGCCACCAGGCGGGTGAGCAGGCCTGCCTCGACCAGTCATTGTGTCTATATCCATCTTCTTACTGCTTTTTGAGTGTGACCTGGCTGGACCTGGTCGGGATTCTATCTCGCCTGAGCAGGCAGGCAGCCTTACTTTCTGGACCAGTGATGATTTGACGATGAGACAAAACCAAACCTAGCAATTGATTGGGTTTTTTTTGTGTACTATACTTCTTTTTGATACGATGTATGATAGATACTACCTCCCACAACCATATTGAATGCGACTTCTGAATCGCATCACATACCACATGGCTACATACTTCCTATATTCCATTCATATACCGATCAATCAATAATCAATAAGTCAAATAGTAATATATGAAATAGAAGAACTACATATTCCTCCCCCCCGTAACCCTAATCGTCTCCCCACTCACATACGAAAACAACGGACTTGCCACCCCCAACACCGCCCTCGCCGCCTCCTCCGGACTGGCCGGCCGTCCCAGCGGAATATCAGGATACTCTGCAGCTTTCTTCTCAGTAGTAGTAGAAGAAGTTGATCCAGTCCGCCGACTATCCAACTGCTTCCCCGGAATCCCCAACGCCACTCTCGTCCCATCCCCCATGGCAATAAATGCCCCTTCCTCCTTGGCTGCCGTAAGCCGGGTCTTCACGAACCCAAATGCAATGGTATTCGCCCGGACACCGAACGCGGGACCCCATTCTTTGGCGATCGTTTTGGTTAGACCGGTGATGCCGGCTTTGGCGACGGCGTAGTTGGCTTGGCCACTACATTATCATAATCATATTAGTATAAGATTTGAGTATGTAGGGGTATTGCTTGATGAGTGAGATATGGAGGGTATGGAGATAGGGAGGGTGGTGGTGAACGTACGCATTCCCATGAACTCCACTCGTACTACTAATATTGATAATAACCCGGGATTCCCCATCCTTCACACGGAAGTATTTGGCTGCTGCGCGGATGAGTTTGAATGGGGCGGTGGCGTGGACGGCGAGCATCGTGTCGAATTGGTGGTTTGTCATCTATATATCCCCATTCATCATTGATAAATATTAGCATATATATACTACTATCATTACCATGGTATATAGACGATTCTGGGGGAAATCACCTTATGAATAACTCCATCCCACGTAAACCCCGCATTATTCACAATAATATGAATCTTGCCCCCACCGAACTCCGCTGCCTTGCTCACGAGTTCTTCGATGTATGTGTCGTTGAGGATGTCGCCGGGGACTGCTAGAGCCCTGATATTATCAGTACCACTGGCTGTGTTGATGGAGGTTGCTACGGCGGTGGCTTTTTCTATTTAGGATATTATCATTGCATTAGCATTTCATATTCTTTGCTTTGCTTTTCTTTGCTTTTGCTTCAATGTTTGATGAAATTCTGTTAAAGTGGGAGGGATAGGATACCTCCGTCTATATCAGCGATAACCACCTTCGCTCCCTCATTGGCAAACAGTCGAGCGGTTTCGGCGCCGATGCCTTGGCCTGCGCCGGTGATGATGGCGACTTGGTTGGCGAGAAGGCCGTGGGGGTAGTTGAGGTGGGAATTGATTTGGGAGAGGCGGTTCATTTTTATCCTTCCTTCTTCTTTTTCTTTGGTGTTCAAGTGGTTTAGATGAGTGTTGGGTGTGAATTAGTTGTGTAGTTGGATGAGAAGTAGTTGAATGATAAGTAGTTGGAGGTGTGGGGATATAAGAGGATCTACAAATGCGGAGTTGGATATGCCGAGGCTCTTTTTGTCTGCCGAATGCCGCTCGGTTGTTCCTGGACTAGTAGCGAACAATCAACTATGAATACATTACATACTACATTAGATGTATACCCTAGGTCAAAATATCAATTTCATAATCTACGTGCACAGGTTATCCGACATCGCTCGTAAAATCGTCTCCACCATCGTATCATACCCCCCCAGCATCTGCTGGATCCATTCCACCTCCAGTCCGTCCGTCCCATTGAGCTCCCGGAGCTCAGGACTCAGATGTCGACTCATCTCAACGGCGTCCTTTAGCAGCCCCAGTACCTCGCGGCACTGCAGGGCCCGCCCCTGAATGAGGTACCGGCGAATCCGGCGCGTCTCCTCCGGGCCCATCTCGTATTCGCCGTAGCCGATGATCATATGGTGATCGCCAGCGGGCGCGGACGAGAGCTCATACGATGTCCAGTACTCAAAGAGCTGGAGGGTAATATCCAGGATGGATACTGAATACAGCAGGTTTGTGTGGTCTTTGTGGCAGTTGGGGCATCGAAGAAAGTTCCGACACACGGTCAATGCGATCTTGATGCCCTGTAAGATCTGGTCCAGCCGTAGAGGCATGCTGTCAGGCAGCATGGTCCGCATCTGGTTGACGTTGTATAGGAGTGCGTTGGTGCATTCACAGGGCTGTAATGGGTTGGGGATGTGGACGGAGAGCGGACAGCCGGTGAATCCCCGGGGGATGAACTCTTTGGGAAGGAATGGCGGCGACATGGAGGGATTGAATATTGGGGCCAGCGTCTCTCCTATTGACGGGTATTCCATGGTATGATCGGTCAGTAGTGTCGAGTCGGTCAGATGCGCCCCGCGGCTATCGGGGCTTCTGGACTGACTGGCTGGACTCGTGCTTTGTGTACTCTGTACCCGTTAGATATTACCCCTGACGCGCACCAGATGAAACGAACCGTTGCGTCGACCCCGTTGTCAGTGTCATAGCTGACACGAGGCGGTTGTCCTTTGGCTACCGATTCTGCCCACCCATTGGCAGGTATCGTAGGCTTCTTCTCGTCTTGCAACTGCCCAAGTTTCCGCAGCGTGGCACGGTTCTTGCTCCCTTTGGGCTTCCCTGACCGATTGGCGACGCGATACCGACAGGGCAACCCATGACGCATACAGCGAATGCAGGCGTCCTTCCCGGATAGGTTACATTTCACCTTCGACTGTCTGCAATTCTCACAAGCAGCCCGGAGCTTCGGTGGGTCTCCGTTGCTGACGGGGTTTTCGGATTCAGCCAGCATTGATATTGCTCAGAAATTAAGAAGTAGAGCAGGATCGGTTTTGAGATGATACAAGGAGTAATAACGCGGTGAAGTCGGGCCACAAGGGGAGTCCCACGGCAAACGGGTGTGGCGAAATCACCGGAATATCAGAGAGAAAAAAGAGAAATATCAAAGCCTCTTCATCAGGACCATCGACCAACGCAATCTTATATATACCAGCCCGCCCTGGCATGCAGGGCTCGTATCGGGATTCGTGAACCGACGGCAAGCGCAGATGAAGTCAGCCGTTGTGAAACCCTAAGATTTCATCTGATCCACCTCGCATGGGAGCCGTGTCCAGTCCTCCAACTGGCAACTTCTTCAGCAATAGTCCAACTGACCTCCATCTTACTTGTCAGAAATGGCAAATGCCAGATTGCTTGGCTACCGGCCCAACTGCCTCTGATAGGGGGCTGCCTACCTCAGCCTATGCCGCGGGGGGGGCACTCCTCCAACGTAAGAAGCCTGGAAGAATAAGCTCAGGTGCAACATCGTCGTCAAGTCCAGTGGGGGCCACTAGGCCGAATAACTCTAATGTGCTCGAAGGAGCCACGACGATGCAAGACTATTGTGTCTGACGTAGCATCCAATGAGGAACCGCAGCATGCCGTCTAGGGTGATTCTATCGGTATGCAGGCCAGCACACCATGTGAGCTGTAAATCGATGCGGGAACGCATCCCTATTCGCCTGTCCGGTTTGAAATACCCAGGCAAGCGGTGAACGTTCGTGCTGTCGCAAGACCCAAGGTCTATTCTTATGATTGTATCCTGGACTTCCCCTCGTTTGCGCTTTTTCCCCCCCATTCCCTTTCTTATTCTTGCCTTCTTGGGGGAGAAAGGAAGGTTTCCTGCAATGCTTCTCTCATCTCTGGCTTGTTCTCTGTAGCCCCATGTTGCAATGGTCAGCATGTGAAATTCAGGGTTAGACATGTCTCGTATCAGCCGTGAAGACGTCAGCATCATCATCATGTCATCTCTATTACTTCTTGAGGCGATTAAGTTATGGCTACAGGTGGTGATGATGTTTAGGGGGGCGTGGCGCCCCCCTCCCCCCTTCTTCCCTCCCCCCTACCCTCCACAGGACGTCCTGCCTGTGCGATGTCCCAAGGTTTAGTAGGCGAATCACTGCGCAGCCCCAAGACAACTGTCTGCAATGCCGCTGTGTCTGTAATCAAATGCCTTTAGCAACCCGGTCAGATGAGCGATGGCGGCGCAGACCACCAGCACATGAAAGATCTGGTGGGAGCTGCCCCAGAGATCGAAGTGGCCTGGTCGCAAGCGCTCCGGGACCCGGGCCGCATAGATGGTTGCTCCCAAAATGTACAGAAAACCTTGGAGAAGCAGCCAGCCGAGCCCGATTTGGCGTGTCATCTGCTCCAGACCGTACAAGCGTAAGCCGTGGATCACGGGGAACACCGCTGACAGACCCATGCCGACAAACATGGCCGCACGGAATGGCCGCCACCGAGGCGTCCGGAAATGAGGGAAGATCGAAACAAGGATGCAGCCAAGACCGAGGGCGCAGATCATCGTCCAATACAACCGTTGCAGATCAGGCATACAGTAGAATCCAAAGTACACGCTAGGCACAAAGCTGCCCACGATGAGCCCTACGATACCAATATAGTCAAACGTGTTTCCGATGCGGGCCACGAGGGGGGAATGATTCGAAATGGTATGATATGTTGCAGACATGCCCAAGCAGAAGGCTGCCCCCGCGAAGAAGCATCCAAAAGCAACCAGATCCGCCTGAGTGGCATTCGCATATCGCGGAGCTAGTGCCCGATAGAGAAGCCCAGCCGCGGGAACGGCCAGTAGGGACGGCAGCAGATGCGTGTAGATGTTGACCGTTTCATTGTGAAGGTAGGTCAAGGACTGCAAGGAGACCAGAAGAGAGAACGAAGCCGGCCGATAGCCCGTGTGGATGTGCTGGTTGTCGCGCTGCCAATGAGGCAGATCATCCCAGTGAAGAAGCTTTCTGATGACTTGGGAAGGCTGTTCCAACACCGCAGCTGCCACCACAGCAGGCTGACTGGTACCCAGATCCTTCTCATGGGATTGAGTGGGGCGACGCTGGCGAGTGGACATATTCCTCACATGCAGGATGCAGACAGAGTGACAGATCCCAGATCTCCGGTGAGCAGATGGCTAAGCGGCTGCTCCGTAATCGGGGTGGTCGTTCTCGGGGGGAGTATACGCGTGAGAATGAGGTAAGATGACCGTCTAACAAGAGCAGCAAAAAGAAATATGTACACGGAAAAGCAGAGAAAAGGGTCAAGAAGAAGCAAAACAACCCCCAAAAAACACCCCCAACCCGAAGTGATGGTGAGATACTGAAGAAGAGCGTTGGGGATTCCGCGGAGTATCGCCGTTCCCTTTTTGGGACTTTTGGCTCGTTGGGAAACCTCACAAACAGTGCAAATGATACAAACAAACCGGCACTTCCCCGATGGGATCCCCGCAGATCATTCACCAGTCCGTCACTTTGAATAGCTTCATCCTGCAATTTGAGCATGACGCAGTATCAATAACCTCTTTCACTTTTCTTTTTCTTTTTCTTTTTTTTTTGACCCACTATATATTCATCATGGCTAGTCATGCGCAGCCCGGAAAAGCCCCAGGCAGTCGGCTAAAGCCCGTGGCAGACTCGCTAGACACTGTGGGGTTTGTATCTAAAGGCGATCGAAAGTATGCCCACGGCCTCCTGATCCTCATGGTGGAGCGACGATGCGGTTACCTGCGGCAGCGCTGACGCTCACAGATTGCTAGACCATAAGGTTCAGAAAGAGTACTATGACAAGATTGTAAATCGGTACATGGAGTTCTGCGCCCGCCATTCTAAAGACCTAGAAGCGGCATGGACGTCACTTCCCAAGAGCGCCTCGAGCGATGCCACCAGCAATCCACCAGCTTCTCTTCCCTCCTCAAACAATAAGTCGACAGGGCCCCGTAGTCCCTCTCCATCCACCGAACTATCCACCCTCCTCCTCTCCCTCCGCAAGCTGCGCGAGGCGGTTTTGGCTACCAGCTCCAAGATTCCCATCTCATTCTCCCAGCAAGTCCATATCTTTTCCATCCAAATCGCCATTCAAGCCCGACATCCTCCATCATATTTTCCTTCCTTTCGCTACATTCTAGAGGAATTACACACTCCTGCTCACCCATTGCCGGACTCTGACCTGAAAGACCTCATCTCGTATTGGATTCTGGATTACGCATGTCGACAGGAGGACATGGTTGCTGCTTATCAGCTACGTGCGCGTGCCCGCAGACGATACGGTTTTCAGTCATCGACTATAGACCGTGTCTTGAACGCCCTGGCACATGATAACTGGATTGTGTTCTGGCAGATCCGGCAAGATGTAGATTCCCGGATGCGCGCCGTCATGAATTGGGCTGAAGACCGCGTCAGACGACATGCCCTCAGAGCAGTCGGCAAAGCTTATCTCAGCACTGACACCCGATGGATCACCGAGGGTTGCACCGGTGACAGACATTGGACGTGGGAGAACCTGGTAAAGGCGGAGAGCCTGGGTTGGGAGAAAGAAGGCGACAAAATCATCATCCGAAAGCCAAGGCAAAGACCCCAAAATAACCTTGCACCTATCAAGGAGAATCCGTGATGTTATCGATCTGTTATTGATTGCTGCATCGTTTATATGGCGCTGATGCGGGCATTGGCGGAGTATGGCGTTTGTTTCAGGTGTATAGACGGCTATATAGTAGGAGGATCCGACAGGCATTTTTATAATAGCGCACCAGTCCTAGATTGAGGGGCCTTTTCGCCATCGAGTCTGGTTCATCTGTGCTTCCTGCTGCCCTCATTATAGTTTGAAATCCCCGTTAGGCCGATCAAGATTAGTGGTCCCAGTGACAGGTTGTCGGGCCACGGTTTCTACGAGGTCGGTCTTCAGCTTGGTGGATTTATCAGAGCATAGCTCGTAGACAGTCGAGAGGTTGAACACGAGACTCGAGAACGAGTGGTTTGCGTGCACCAGTGACTCAAGGACCTCACGTGCCTATTGCAGCATGGTTAAGCACGGGCTTGGTAGTAGGTAATCTGTGTGGAATATGACTTACTTCGTTCAACCTACCAGTGTACAACAAGCACACTGCCAGATTCTGCGAGATCATGGCCTCATCGGGTCTGCGTTCCTCGTTGCCAAGTAAGGCGCGCCATTCAACCACTGCGTCATCGTACTGACCCTCGGCCATACTGAGAAGCGGGCGGAACACGTCGTTCCCTGCATCGGTCGCCTCGCCACACACCTGCCTCGCGGCATCGAGGTCGCCAATTATGAGCATCAAAAGTACTTTTCGCAGCTTGTTGATCTCGCTTTCCGACTCTGCCATGTGCAAGCTAGCGAGTGACCTCCTGGCGGCGTCCAGATCCCCCATCTCAATTAGTGCATTCACATTTCTCATCCCGAGGTCAGACAGTCGTTCTCTCCACAACTTGCGCTCTTCGGGATCCAAGTCTGGGCGCAGAATTTCCCTTCGCGCTTCTAAGCCAATCTCGTAAAGTCCGCCAATGCCCCTACGTGAGTCGCCGAATCCAATGCTTTGGAGTCTGATAGCCAACACCCGTAGGGGCCATGGTACGATGTGACGAGGATAGCTTGGATGCTTATCAGACGTCCCGGAAATCGGTTCCACATAATAGAACGCAGAGCTGAGGTCTTCGAGCGCCTTCGACTCTTGCGCTGCAATAATCGTATTACCTGATAATTGCAGACACGCTAGCCGTGTGTAAAATAGAGCAAAGATTCGTTTTATGTCAGTAGGCGAGATCAAGGAGGATGTTAAAATCGTCCCACATAGGTAAGCGGCGAGCAGAAAGTGACCCTCGGCCAGAAGCCGTTCAAGGGTGGCTAGGCTTGTGGACAGCGATTCATCTGACGTTGGGGCAAGGAACTCAGAGCGAAGCGCGTGCGGTATTTCTATCTGAGAGAGTGAATGATACACATCATACCGGAGCAGGTACGAGAGGTCCTTCTCCACCGTTGGAGGCAGTTCATCCGGCCCCAATGGGTCCAGTTTGTCAAAAGAAGCGCCGGTGAATCCACCATTGTCTGCTGTAGCCGGTCTTGGGGATGCGGCTGTGTTCACTGTGTCGGAGCCGAGGGGGCTAGTAATTGTTAGTATATACCTCAGTGATCAAGCAGATTCCGCCGCTCACTCATCTGGCTGATCTAAAGGGCCTTTTGTCGTGCTACGCGGCCTTGAAGCTAGGACGAATCAGCCTTGTATTCTCCGGAATGCCGCTGATACAACGCATTGAACATTAATACTCCTTACATCTAGAGACATTGCGGGCGTGTTTGGATGGCGAAGCCTCCATAGCTGTAGCAATAGAGAGAATAACAGTTCTTGATGTCAGCCCAGTCGAGAAACTTTCGAATCTTGCACTCAGGTCCCACGGTAGAAACTCCTTCTGTTGGAGAGCTCTTCTATCTAGGAACCGGGGGAAGTTGCTTGCCAGCATAATAATGCGGGATCCCCAACCTCGAAGGCGGAAGGACATTCTGCCCTGGGCGGTGAAGGGATCGGCCCGGACAGACAAACTGGCCCCATTCAAACCGTCAATCGCGTCTACTCCCGGCTGGTAATCTTAAGTAGTAGCCACACGATCACCAACCGACCATACTTACACCTCTATATAAAGGCCACTCTCAGGATCGCACCATCGTTGCTTTATACCCTCTGGCTTGAACTGTCTTCCAAAGTTTCGCCGAATATCTTGCATCTTCATTCGGCACCATGACTCTCGCCGAAGAGCTCCGCTCGAGAAACTTCAGTACGGACTTGCCTTGTTTACTATGACTTATTCTTTGACATACGAAGCAAGGGATAACTAACACTTCATCACATAGGTATCTATGGACAATGGTTTGTACCTCTCTTCTCCGTTTCCTATCTCGCCCGCCGCTGCCCAACTGTACGCCTTTGCAACATTTGCGAAAACAAATCATGGCTGCCTGGATCTCCAGCACAGCGCTTGGCGCTGTCATGAAAGGCCCTCTTCAGTTGCCGCCTTGCGCAACCATACACACTCAATGATCGCGCATAGACTTTGGGCGACTGCGACAACATCGGAGCAATATTCATGGCGTTTGCCGGACTACTTTGCTAATTGATGTCTGACCTAGGACGGGCGTGATCTGCATCGTCTTGTGCTTGGCTCTCGGTATCGCCAACATCTTCTCGTTCGACGTCGTGATCATCATCTTTAGTGTTCTGTGCCTGTGAGATACTCACCTGCAACTCCTACACTGGTCTCAGAAGCTTACAATACGCAGTATCTCCGGTTTGATCCTCATCTTCGCCGAAGTGCCCTTCCTCCTCAGAATATGCCCCACATCACCAAAGTTCGATGCATTTATCCGACGCTTCACCACAAACTGGATGCGCGCTGCAATGTATACGGTGATGAGTGTTGTGCAATGGCTTAGTCTCATCAAGTCCGCTACTAGTCTGATCGCGGCTGCCGTTTTCCTACTCATTGCTGGTTTATTCTATGCGCTGGCGGGTCTCAAGAGCCAGGAATTCGTCGGTAGCAAGACTTTGGGCGGCCAAGGCCTTGCGCAGATGATTGTTTAAGACCATGGTCGGAGATGTTATCTATGAGGCTAAGGTACGCCGTTCGCCTGTCATGCAGCTGTTGTACATGCCGTCTTCAGCATGCGTGCACGGAACTCGGAAAGAGCCAATTTCCTGCATGCTAATTCGTTTCTCCTGCAGGTGACCAACATAGAATGAGAAATAGAGACGGCCAAAGAGCCATCTCTGGGCTGAATGCGCTACGATTATGAATCGACTGTGCTGTTCTTGACGCTGCCGAGCAGGGTCTTGTACTCGTATAGCATACTGTTTTGAAATTGGGATCCCTACGACTCGAGCTACTGGACTTTCTGCTCATGTGCCTTTTATTGATCTTCTTCTTTGTGTCGTATTCCAGTCCTGTTTTTGCTCTTTGAAGCTTGCCTAAAAGCTGTTGCAATGAGTTTTAGATGAATCATGTAATATTTACCATTTCGCCCCAGCGAATACCCGATTAGCATCCTGGCGATGATTGAATGGATTTGTTTGCATAGAACTAGGCTGTAGAGATTGCGAGCTGTAGATACGGTCCCCAAAGCGGGGAGATAATAATGGAACGCATCATAAATGAAGCAATCTCCTATACTAGCAACCAGTTACATTTGAGTGCAATGATCTGATGTTGTGCCCAGGAGGTCGTGCATAGCTGAGTCAGCGGTGAAGTTATCCCCAGATAAGATAAGCACAACTCATCCAAGCGAAAACCCTCAAAATTCGACTCCGCCGAAACAATCGAAATCCCACACGCCGACGCCGAACCGCTACGCCAGACGACGTGCCCCCCTCTCCTCCCCACCCATCCCCCCCGACCGTTTGCCGGACAATTTCCTACTCGTCGACAGACGTACTTCTATCGCAAAATGTCCTACGAAGAGCGCGCCAACGCGCACCCCAACCTGGGCGACGAGTCCGATGTGGAGGAGGAAGCGCTTGTCAACGACTACCGCGAGCAGGTCAACTTCGATGATGGCATGAGCGAGTTGGACAGAACGACATCCCTTGGAGGTGGCTCCCAGACGCAGGATCTTCAGGCACAGCTCGCTGCTGCTGCCACCCCGCTCGAGTACCAGGCTACCCTCGAGACCAAGTTCGCAAGCTACGACAACTACTGCAGCCTTTTCCACTACATCTTGAACTCTGAGGGTCCGGTTGAGCTCGAGGTTCCTTCTGTACGTACTACTCCATCTATCAGGTGCGACAGGCTGCGGCTGCGGCTGCAGCTGTATTCGATACACGATTTGCTGCCTTGACCTGCAATTGTGTGCGGTTGAATCGCCGCGGTTGATACACTGTACTAACTAGCCCGTTTTCCTTGTCAATAGTACTACTGGGCCTGGGATGTCATCGACGAGTTCATCTACCAGTTCGAATCCTTCTGCCGCTACCGCAACCGTGTCGCTCGCAGCGGCTCCAACGAGGAGGAGGCCCAGCTTCTCCGTGAGAACCCGAACACGTGGGGTTGCTACTCCGTGCTTAACGTCCTCTACTCCCTCATCCAAAGGTCGCAGATCAACGAGCAATTGGCTGCCATCAAGCGTGGTGAGGACCCCTTGGCGTTTGCTGGAGAGTATGGCTCCCGCCCTCTGTACAAGATGCTGGGTTACTTCTCCATCATTGGACTCCTGCGTGTCCACTGTCTGTTGGGTGACTTCAGCCTTGCCCTCAAGACTCTCGACGACATCGAGATGAACAAGAAGGCCATGTTCGCCCGTGTTATGGCGGCCCACTTCACCACCTACTACTATGTCGGTTTCTCCTACATGATGATGCGTCGCTATGCCGATGCCATCCGCATGTTCAGCCACATCCTGGTCTACGTTTCCCGGACCAAGAACTTCCAGAAGGGTGGCAACAGCTACGATGCCATCGCCAAGAAGAACGACCAGATGTACGCTCTCATCGCCATCTGTGTTGCTCTCCACCCCACTCGCCTGGATGACACCATCCACTCCGCTCTGCGTGAGAAGTACGGCGAGCAGCTTAACCGCCTGCAGCATGGTGGCCCCGAGGCCCTTCCTCTGTTCGAGGAGCTCTTCCGTTCGGCCTGCCCCAAGTTCATCAGCCCCACTCCTCCCGACTTCGAGAACCCGGCTCTTAACGTCGACCCTGTTGACCACCACACCGCCATCTTCATGGATGAGGTCAAGAACACCCTGTACAACCCTACCATCCGCTCCTACCTGAAGCTCTACACCACCATGGACCTGAAGAAGCTGGCTGGCTTCCTGGAGGTTGAGCCCGAGAAGCTCCGCTCTTGGCTCCTCATCAACAAGCAGCGCAGCCGTCAGGTGCGCTGGGTTGAGGGCGGCCTTCTGGAGGGCGAGCCGGTCAACGCCAACGACCTCGACTACGCTCTGGAGAACGACCTCATCCACGTCAGCGAGACCAAGGCTGGACGTCGTCTGGTGGACTGGTACCTCAGGAACCTTGCTCGCGTCTACTAAGTCCGAGTACGCTACAGCGACCCCTTCTTGTGTCAAGACGCATATTCCTACGGTCATTTGACTTGAGATATGTGTTCGGTCTGTAACTAGACCCACGAGGGGTTACTCAATCTCAGCAAGGAACCACGAGAGACACTTTTGAAGTGCAAACGGAAAGAAGGGGGTGTGGTCCAGGAGATATCATCAGCTGGGATGGGGAACGTCGGAAAATCGAATCCAACAATGGCCGTAAGTCGTGTTTCTCGAACGGGTCATATAACTCTCTCACCTTTGTGGTCCGTTCACTCACGTCTTTCCCCCACCCTACCAACATTATGATTTCTTTTTTTTTATTTTATCTATTTATTTATTCTGTCCTCCGCTCCCATATCTTGCTTCGATTGTCCATGCTTCTCATTACTCAGAGGGGTTGGTTGCACAACCCTTGACCATCCTGGTTACAGGTTTGGAGTCGACAAAAAGAATTCTTATTTTTTTCCCTTTTTGTTTCATTTGAGGAAATGTTCAAGGCGTATCCCATTATGCTTGTGTTTGGTTTTGCTTCCGGTTCGACACGGTCTGGTCTGTGTGCATCGAGCTGTTTGTGTCTTAGCTAGCAGAGGACAGACAGGGATGTAGAATCCGCATGATGAAATAGATGATGACTTAAGCAAACGTTCTCGTTGAATATCTAGAAAGAAGCGGGGTTTGGGGGTATAGCATTATTCTATCTCATATTCTAGTATGATACACATATACAGTTAAAGTTGGGTCCAGGAATGATACCTATCTAGCTAGGTCCTCATTCAATCCTGAACATCAAAACTAGTTCCACACCCACAGTTACTCGTTGCGCGAGGGTTATCCACAATCTTGAATTGACTTCCAATCAACTCCATCGTATAATCCACCGTACTGCCCGAAAGAAGCTCCAGCGATGGCTCATCCATGACTACTTTAGCTTCGCCGGCGCCCGCTGCCTCCGCCTCACCCTCCTCAGCCTCGGCTGCAAAGATGGTATCTTCCTCCGCGTCGATCTTGGATGCGGCCTCCAGGGACATCAAGTATTGAAATCCATGGCATCCACCACTTGTGACAGTGATGCGGAGATGGTGGTAGGGGTTTTCCTCCTTGGTGATGGAGGGGGACGAGGAGGGGTCTGTGATTTCGCGGAGACGCTGTGGGAGATACATTAGTGAGGTTCAATAGAATTATTGTGAAGGGTGAATTGAAGAGCCAAAAAGAATGTTCCCTCCGGAGAAGAAGGAAAAATGCAAAAACAAAAACATACAACAGAAGGGATTCGCTGGTGGTCACCCACCCAACTACTAACCTCCCGGCGTGTGGCTTAAGTACGGCTGAGCGGACGGGAAGCCCTGTTCTCCACACCCTGTGGTCGTATGTATTTATTCCATACTTGAAAGGGTTCATATCGTGGCTAACAGTAGACTAGCTCCGGTGATCCGGCGCATTTGTTGCCAATGCGCCTGTGTCTCCGTTTCGCTGTCCGAGCTCAACCCAGGCCGTACCCTCGCCACATTTTTGCAATCCTTCTCCGGAACAGGTATAGTATATGCGTGCAGGGACAGAAAAAGAATATTGTTCAACGTACCTCCGCGGCTCTCGGCGAGATACTAATCAACAACTCCTTCCCCTCTTCATCAACTCTCGGGTTTTGTAGCACCTTGGTAGCTGCTCGGATACTCGATGTGGAAAAGGAAGAGCGTTGTCCGAAAGCGTCAAATCGGAATACTGATCGTGGTGAGGGTGTGGAAGAGGAGCTGCTCGCCCGCGGGCAAAGGAATCTGGGCCGGAGCGTGGATCGTTGGGAAACTGTATCGCAGAAAGATGCGGAGAAGCTCAATGTCGGCAACGTTGCCGGGGAAAGTGCAGAAACCGCAGTGCGAGGAGAATGAGAGCGGGAGAGCCGGCGGGCGGCTGTTGAGAGGATCGGACGGGACATGTTTGTCGTCATGGAGGGGAGAGTAAGGTCAAGAAAAGGCGACTGAAGGAGAGCTTTTGTTGGAGAAGGAAGACTGGATTGATAATATGATCGGAGGCTCGGAGCAGCCATCGAAAAGAAGGTATTACTCTGCCGTTAGTCAGAGGGTTCGGGATGACGCCATTGGTCGATCGGGGACCGGCCAGAAGCGGCAGAATCGAGATAATCGCGGGGAACTTCATTGGTTTTGCTTGACATTACCATGACTGTAGCTGTTTCTTCTTCTTATTCTTCTTCCCTGTTGTTGCACATGATTGTATAATAGACGCAGATCTTGGATATATTTTGTTTCTCTTTGCCAGTATATAGTTTTCTCGCCATACCGAGAGAGCTTGTGAATCATGAGTTCTCAACCTGCACATGGAACGAGCGTCAGCTCCCCGCCTTCCTATAAGACTGATAGCAAAGCCTTCAACAAGGAATATGCAGAGTCTCTCGATGCACAGGATCCTTTGCGCGACTTCCGACAGGAATTTATCATTCCCTCTAAAGTTGATCTGAAAAGAAAGACCCTAGCAATCGACGATAGCTGTACGTACCGTAGCTTCTTCTTAACTATACTATGCTATTCATCACTAACCATTTGCCCTCTCGTTCAGCCAATGATGAGTCGGATCCCCGGTGTATATATCTTTGTGGAAACTCATTGGGCGTTCAGCCTCGCAATGCCCGCAAGTACATTGAATACTATCTACGAACATGGGCTATCAAGGGCGTGACTGGGCATTTCCTTCCACATGAGGACCAATTGCTCCCACCCTTTGTTGATGTCGATGAGGCTGGTGCGAAGCTTATGGCCCCGATTGTGGGAGCTCTGGAAAGTGAAGTTGCAGTAATGGGAACGCTGACAGCAAATTTACACTTTTTGATGGCGAGCTTCTACCGTCCGACCCAGGAGAGGTATAAGATTATCTTGGAAGGGAAGGCGTTCCCGAGTGACCATGTGGGTTCGAATCCGACAATCATTTGAGATGCAACCATCTAATCCATCGAGTATAGTACGCCATCGAATCACAGATTCGCCACCACAATCTTCGCCCAGAGGATGCCATGGTTCTCATCGAGCCGGAGGACCGCTTGAAGCCCATTCTGCGAACCGAGCAGATTCTTCGGGTTATTGATGAACACGCTTCAAGCACAGCGCTTGTGCTTCTTTCCGGTATTCAATTCTATACAGGACAATACTTCGACATTGAGAAGATTACCGCGCATGCCCAATCTAAGGGGATTCTCGTTGGCTGGGACTGTGCGCATGCGGCAGGCAATGTCGATCTGCGACTGCACGACTGGAATGTAGACTTTGCTGCATGGTGTAATTACAAGTACCTCAACAGTGGTCCGGGTGGGATGGCAGCTTTGTTCGTGCATGAGAGACATGGCCGGGTCGACATGGACAAGGTTGGCAGTGAGGAGGAGCCATTCCGTCCGCGCCTCTCGGGTTGGTGGGGAGGCGACAAGAAGACTCGCTTCCTTATGAACAACAGTAAGCTTCCTTTCTGTCACATTTTATGCAGCGACTAACTGAGGACCGCAGACTTCCTTCCCCAGACGGGTGCTGCGGGATTCCAGCTATCCAATCCTTCCGTCCTGGATATGAATGCAGTCGTGGCGTCTCTTGAGCTGTTCAACCGGACGTCGATGGCGGAGATCCGTCAAAAGTCCTTGAACGCCACGGGATACTTGGAGCATCTCCTTCTGAACTCTCCTGCAGACTTCCCTTCTGGGAAACGACCTTTCTCCATCATTACACCTTCGAACCCAGCAGAGCGTGGTGCACAACTCAGTCTGCTGCTGGAACCTGGACTTTTGGACAGCGTCTTGGAGACACTAGAAGAGCATGGGGTTGTAGTCGATGAAAGAAAACCCGACGTCATCAGAGTGGCACCGGCACCTTTGTACAACACATACACGGAGGTGTGGGAGTTTTGCCAGATCTTCTTCGACGCCTGTCAGAAGGCCTTGCAGGCACGACAGTAATCAGCCAGTAGTAAGTATATCGGGCTGCTAATTCTGGGTTGGACTTTTGCGCGTATGCCATCTCGAATATATGAAGCCACTTTTGACTATTGGCCGCGACACTAGCACCACATATTGAAGTTTATTATAGAGTTACATGACTATCAGACTGCCTCTCCTATATGCTATTGTATTTGATGTCGAAGACAACATCAGTAGAGCCAGCCTCACCATATCAAAATACAATGGCAGCTTCCATTCTAGATGACTATAGCTTCGTATTTCTCAGTTAGCACAGCACATCGAACATACACTCATCCCAGACAATCATCCCAATCACCCAAAAGCAAAATAAGCACGCTCCAACGGTTGCCGTTCCGATTCCCAAGCCAGCCAATCCGATCTCGTAGTCCTGTCGCGATAGATTAGCATTGAACAATATCCAACCAAAAGCACCTCCACGCGGAAGACGGGAAGATGACACAGGCAGGTACCACATACGGCAAAAGTCCCATCGCATTAACCTTCCAAATACCCAAACACAACAACACCAGTTGCATGACGACATAAATCGCCTTCACACCCAGGAGCTTCGCGCGCGTGCCCTCCGTATCAAACTTGGCGAACACCGCGTTGGTGTTGATCAGGCCCTGGATGGGGCCCTTGAACAGCATGAACACCATCATGATACTGAAGATCTGTAGACTATTTCCGGACATGTACATCATGATCGCGTTCATGGGGATCTGCTTTGAGGGAGCGAGGGCAATCTCCCATGCTTTCTTGAGCTTCAGGGTATCGGTTTCGACGGGTTTGGATGGGGCGGAGGTGGTTGAGGACTGCTGGGCGCGGTTCTGGAGTGGATGTAATTGTCGCGTTAGTCTGAGCTGGTATGAAGGAGATGGGATGAGAATAGCAGATAATGGGAAAAGCTTACATTCTTGCCAGCCGTTTTCCTGGAGAAGCCTGGAGGATCAGGGATGCTGGCAGCCTCTTTGGATGGGCGTGGCATGGGGGTGTTCATCCTCACGACCCATTGCGGCGGCGGTGGAGGGGGCAGGGAAGCCATGGTGGACTGTGAGAGTTGGAAAGAACTCTCAGTAATTATCTTCTCTGTACCTGGGAGATATTAAGCCGATAGAGAGGTAGAGAAAAGGATGATGCCACCAGCCAGCCAGAGCTTGGAGATGAGGAGGGAGCGATTAGAGTGACGATGATCCGGCCGGAATCGATGGATGGATTTCTCCACCAGCGCGGAGTTGGCGGCGCCCGATCCACTCCTGATTCTCACGCTGCCTCTCCAAAGTTGGTCCAGTCGACGTCGGTTTGCATTTTACAAATATCCAGGACGGAGGAAGCTGGGTGTTTAATAAATTGAGACTAGGTAAGTACATTGTCGCGCCCTCGAACCCACTCATACTCCCCCTGTGCCATTTACGCTAACGAATCTAGTCTGCCCCCCTCCGACGCATTGAAGCTTCGGAGCAGCAGACCAACCAGCCAACTAGTCTACCGATCGAGTTCTCCTTGAAGCTCTTCATCGTCCGTGAACGCTTTCCTTGACGACATTCAGCCGAGATTTGTTGCAATTTTACGTGATAACCAACTTGGATAGAGGATTGGAGGATCGTGAACCTGCACCATGAGTTCCAGCGGGGGAGATGCGAAGTTGTTCGCCAGGGTGAGTACTTGATGTGCATTGGCACTGCTCTCCTTCCTGCCGGTTCTATCGGACCATCCATACATGACGTGCAAGAGCCCTTTGGCGTGTGCTTATCTTCCCGCCGGCTTCCCCTCATACTGCTTCCCTTGTTCACATGAACCAGCGCTGGCTTTGTCTCTTCCTTCTGCGGGGGAACTTGTTCGCTATGCTCCTCATGCTGCTTCCCTCGAATCCCCTTCTCCTGGCTGGCCCCCAAATCCCTCCCTAGATCCGGACTGCATCTTTACATTATTATTATGTTCCTCAGCGTGGTCCCGTATACGGCGCAATATGGCTCACCATTTTCTCGTTCCAAACAGGGCAAAGTCGCCGAGTTGCGACAGGAGTTGAACAGTGGGGGGAAGAAGGACAAGAACCATTCGGCCAAGAAGATCGCGCTCAAGAAAATCGTCGCTAATATGACGATGAGCAATAATGATATGGTCGCTTTGTTCCCCGATGTGATCGGTTGTATGAACTTGCCCAGCCTGGAGATCAAGAAGATGTATGTCTCCCAGAAGATATTGTGTCGCATCTTACTGTGTGGGGACTAACAGGTTGTCTCACTACAGGTGCTTCCTGTTCCTGGTCAATTACTCGAGAGCGAAACCCGAGGTTGCGCTCAAGGCCTTGCCATTCCTCATCGATGTGGGTGTTATCCTTTACGGTTGGGGAATGTGAAAGCTAATCTGAACAATCTAGGACATGGAAGACTCCAATCCCCTCGTGCGTGCCCTGGCACTACGGACCATCTCCTACATCCATGTCCGCGAGTTTGTCGAAGCGACGGTGCAACCGGTTAAGCGACTGATGAGCGACATGGATCCATACGTGCGCAAGACCGCCGCTTTCTGCGTCGCGAAGCTCTACGAGCACGACAAGAAGATGGTCGAGGCGTCTGATCTCATTGATCGGCTGAACAGCATGCTCAAGGATGAGAACCCGACGGTGGTTTCCAGCGTCCTGGCCTCCTTGGTGGACATCTGGGGTCGCAGTGAATCGATCTCTCTGACTATTGATTACACCAGTGCCTCGAAGCTCGTTTCGATCTTACCAGATTGCTCTGAGTATGTGTCTCTGCCCCTGTGTCTGATGCAGGTTACTGACGTTGCGCAGATGGGGCCAGTCTTACATCCTCGAGGCTCTGATGTCCTATGTCCCTCAAGACTCTGCAGAATCCCTGTTGCTCGCAGAGCGAATAGCCCCTCGCCTGTCTCATTCCAATTCTGCCGTTGTCCTGACCTCTATCCGCGTTATCCTCTACCTCATGAACTATATTGCCGACGAACGACACGTCACCTCCCTCGCAAAGAAGCTATCACCACCCCTTGTCACTCTTCTCTCCAAGCCACCAGAAGTACAGTATCTGGCCCTCCGAAACGCCATCCTCATCCTGCAGAAGAGGCCTGAAGTGCTCCGCAACGATATTCGCTGCTTCTTCTGTAACTACAACGATCCGATCTACGTCAAAGTCACCAAGCTGGAGTTGATCTTCATGCTGACCACCAAGGAGAACATTTCTGTCGTCCTTGCAGAACTAAGAGAGTACGTTGGTCCCCTCTTTTCTTTGACCCTAATGGCTAACGCGTGTATAGGTATGCGACCGAGATCGATGTCCACTTCGTGCGCAAGGCCGTGCGTGCCATTGGGAAACTCGCCATCAAGATCGAGTCTGCCGCAAAACAATGCATCGACACCCTGCTGGAACTGGTCAACGCGAAGATCCCCTACATCGTACAGGAAGCGACGGTTGTTATCCGCAACATCTTCCGCAAGTATCCCAACCAATACGAGAACATCATCGGCAACGTGATCCAGAACATTGACGAGCTCGACGAACCCGAAGCCAAGGCTGCCATCATCTGGATCATTGGCCAGTACGCCGACCGCATCGAGAACTCCGACGGCCTCCTCCAGGACTACCTGGCCACCTTCCACGACGAGACCGTCGAAGTCCAACTTGCCCTCCTTACCGCCACCGTCAAGTTCTTCATCCAGCGTCCCACCAAGGGCCAACAGCTCGTTCCCCAGGTTCTGAAATGGTGCACCGAAGAAACCGACGACCCCGACCTCCGCGATAGAGGCTACATGTACTGGCGTCTGCTATCCACCGATCCCAAGACGGCCAAGCAGATTGTCATGGGCGAGAAACCCCCCATCAGCGCCGAAAGCGAGAAACTCGACTCCCGCACCCTCGAGGAGCTCTGCCTCAACGTCGGCACTCTCGCAACCGTGTACCTGAAGCCCGTTCAACAAGTCTTCCGCTCCGCACGCACGAGACGCTTACAGTACAGTCCTGCCCTGCAGAAACCGAAGGAAGAGCCCGGAACTGCTGCCTGGCAATTCCCTGCGCCGGAGCAGTCCAACAGCCCAACCGCCGCCATGGCTGCCAGCGCATCTGCCCCCGCCGACATGAACGCGGCCGTCAACGCTGCCGACAGCTACTTCAACAGTGTCGGTACCCAGCAGATGGCTGCGCTGGACCTCGGCGGTCGCGAAGACGGTGGTGTTGGCGGTGGCGGCGCTCCCCAGACGCAGTATGTTGTTACTCAGAACCAGCAGCAGGTGTATCAGCCGCAGCTGGCGGGTGGAGCAGCCACGGGCGAGTTGTTGTTGCTGTAATTGTACTGGTGTAACATTCTGTGCTTCTATTATTCTTTTCTTCCTGCTAGATAGGTTCTTAATTCTTCTTTTTTCGGAGCGGTTTATCAATTCTTTCGCAGGCAGGGACTTGTGATGTATCCTTTTCTTTTTTGGTCCTTGATTATTCTTCTTGTTTCCATTGGATAGTATGTAGGTAATTATGCATTGTTTGGAGCATGAATGATAAAACCTTGGTATATGATACATCGGTAGCATGTCGAGCGCAAGCATGATAACTAGACTGACTGTAACGATACCGTGCTTCCAGAGCACAGCTCCATCCCATCGTCACCAAACGAACCCAACAACAACCATGAGAATTCAATAGGTAGAATCATGATAATACGATTAATCCTCATCCATGCGAGCCAACCCACCCCGACTGCGCTTAATCCGCTCATCCAGACTATCCTCCTGAAGCTGTTTATGCAGGCCAGACACAAAGAGCCCCTTCTCCGAGCGATGCTTCTCATCTTCTGCATGCTGCTTCTCTTCAATAGCAGTCACCTCCGCAATGCGCTGTCGACGAGCGTCTTCCATCTCGCTTGCGTTCGCTTGCATCTGTGCTAGTTTGCGCTGTCGTTCTTCCTCTTGCTGCTTGCGCTTCTGCTCTGCTTCCTCTGGGTTGGGATTGTCGCGGGCGTATGTGTCTCTGTCTCTGTCTCGGGGACGGTAATCTCTCTTGTCTTGGTGGTAGCGACTGGATCGGTCTCGGTCTCGGTCTCTGCGGTCACGTTCACGGTCCCTGTCTCGAGAATCTCTGTATCCATCGCTTTCTCTCCGGTCGTCGGTGCGCCGTCTGTCGGAGTGGTGGCGATCCGCGGGGGATCGATCCTGTCGCGAATCCCGCCGGTCATATCGCTCTTCGCGATCACAGTCACGGTCACGGTCACGATGATCCCGATGTCTGCTGGAGCGGTGGTAGTCTCTATCACTATCCCGTTGTCTTTCCCTCCGATGGTCCCTCTCACTTCTCCTTTCCCTATCATCACGATCCCGATCATGTATATCTCTCCGCCGCCTCTCCGGCGACCTAGACCGATGTCTCCTCTCCCTCTCCTTCCGCCTCTCCCTATGTCCATCCCGATCCCCCCTGTCCCTTTTATCTCCCCTAGAAGACGATCCCTTCCGAACCTCCTCCTTAACCATCCCCTCCAACGCCGCCTGCTCCCTCTTCCTAATCTCCAACAACGGATCCGCCAACACCTTCGCCATAGTATCTCTGGGATTCGTAGCGGCAACATTCTGCGTCTGCGACGCGCCACCACCAAGCGTAGCATTGAACTCCGCGCCCTTCTTCAACCCCTCCGTCTCGCCGCCATCCTTCTTCAACAGGATCCCATCAATCCGTCTCTTCCCCAACAGGTACCCCTCCATTTCCTCCGCGTACATTCCTCCCCCCGCACCTCCGGCCCCAGGCTCCTGATACATCCAGTCCACGCGCTGGAGCTGTTTCGGTTTCCCGGACCCTTCTTGCAAGCGTTGGAGTTCTTGGATTTGACGCTCTTCGTCACGTTCGCGGCGCAGTTGATCGATGCGTTTGCGCTCTTCCAGGGCGCGTTTTTCTTCTGCCCACACGCGCTCTTGGTTGCGCAGGAGGGAGGGGTGCCATGATCTGTTTTTTTATGTCGCGTTAGCGGGATGGATGGGGTGAAGGAGTGGTGCAGAGGGGAGTTGAGGGGGGATAGGCTTACTTCTTCAAGTTGAGGTCGCCGCCCATTTTGAGAGGGGTGGCTGGTAGTCCAGCTGGTTATTGTTGTTGTGTGGACTGGGAGTTGTAAGAGGATAGTTTGGTAGGTGAGGAAGAAAGAGGTAGGTGTGAGAGGATGACAGATGGAGGTGAATTCCCCGATGAGGAAGTATTGTATTGCCACTCACTGCGGCTGCCTGACTTGCCGCTTAGTGCCTGAGGCATAAATATACGTTCCTACGTATTCTCTACGGTCTACAGCAAAAGGATGTTAAGTAAATAATTATTCGCACTATGCAGTAAACGAATGACAGATTAAGCACATATGGATAACATCAATAGGTACATACAACAAGAATGTTAGTTAACACATCACAGAGGCAATCGAGGTTTGTCCGCCTGCGGTCCATGTACCAGCGGCATTAGATATACCAGAATCAAATCATTTACTCGTCTCTGCTCAACTTCACTCTTCACAGCACTTCAAACGTCTCTTCATACTGTACTTATTTCTCCCAGCCCACATAGCTCCGCGGCATCACTCGCCACACCTTGCATTCGCCACTGCGGAGGTCATTGAGCTTGAAGCTCTCCATCTTGACCTTTTTGCTTTCGCGGCCCTGCTCCCAAGCACGGATCTTCTTCTTGGTTCCGTCCCAGTCGAACACAATGGCCACGTGGTCGGGCTTGCCCACCTCCGCACTGTACTTCTGGTGCATCGTGCCGCGATGTCCCTGGAAGCGTGCGTTGCGGAAGCTGACGATGTCACCAGCGCGAATCTCGTCGTTCTGCTGCACAGAAGCGTTGGCCAGGTTCGAGTAGACCAAAGCGCCATAGGCGCGTGTGCCAACCGGCCGGAGAGCATCCGACAAGGGACTGAGCACGTGCTGGACGAGGCCAAACGGAGTGCCGTCGGCAACGGTAGTGTTCTGAATGGAATTAGCCGTAGACGCGATGCGAGTACCGATCTGCAGATGCGCGTTCTCAAGTTGATCCTGGCGAGGCTGGATGGGCGGAGCCTCGTGGCGCTGCTCGAAGGCCACGTCCGTGGGATTCCGAGCGTCAAAGTTGACCGTAATCACCGTTTGCGAGTGGTCCATGAAAAGAACGTAGATGTCCTTGGTCACCATAGTCTTACCGCCCCGCTTGGAAGAACTGGACTCCTCGAATTCAAGCAAGATGTCCTTGCGGTTCTGGAACACGGGCGGGGGAGTATTGTGCTGTGTCCACCAGAGCGTGTTCTCTGCCAGGTCCACGTCCATGGCGATGTAGCCTTGGTCGATGGACGGACGACTGACATCCATGGACCGTCGCATACTAGGCTGCGTTCTAGGGACATCGAGCGATGCCCGGTTGCTACGCGGTGTGGGTGGGGGTAATGTGGGAGGCGGGGGCGCCATCGAGGTTCTCTTCTCAGACTGTGAGAACGATGATTCGGGATGTGATTGCACTGGCGAAGATTCATAGATCTCCTCGGGCTCTTCCTCCGCGGGTTGGGAAGGGATGACAGGCGGTAGCTGCGGCGGCCCAGCGGGCACAGGTGGAGGCCCCCTTGGGGTAGGCAGTCCATGTTGCGGAGCAGAGTAACGGTACGGATCATACTCATCGTCATCACCTCCGAAAGACAACTCTCGGTGGGGAGGCGGGGGAGGCGGTCCGCGAGGGGAATCTATAGATGCCCTGCCCGCACTTTTGGGAGGCTGAATTGGAGGCGGAGGAGGGACTGCCCTGGGGGCGTTTGGGGGAGGTGGAGGCGGGAGACGAGTCTGTGGCGGGCTCCGAGGAGATTGAAGTGAATGGTCGTCGGTCGTCGTCCCCTCGTCGAGGCTTGAATCACGTCCATGAGCTTTCAGTGCGTCCTTGAACTTGGCACCGGATGCAATGTCAGTGTCGTAGTCGCCGTCATACTCGGTGACCTCGCCCTCTACCTCTTCGCCCGCTTGACGAGTCTGCGAAGTCGCACTGGTACGACTGTCGGCAGTTGACCGGCGGCGAATATTGGCGGGTGGGGGCGGAGGAGCTGGTCGACTTTGAGCCGGGGCGGGTGGATTGCCTGGAATGGGCGGCGGAGGACGGCTCAGTCTCTTATCTGCAGGAAGAGTAGGTGATTTCGGAGAGGTGACATCGTATGTGGACGAGCGGCGAGAGTCTAGATGATCTGGAAGCGGAGGAGCAGGAATAGGCTGGCTTGGAGACTGATCGGCTGCCGCAGTGTTTAGGGAGAGATTTCTAGTGTGCAAGGAGAGTTCATCGTCCGATTCTTCGCCCGTGTCAGCAGGAGCAGCGCCCTTGGGGGTGGTTGGATCTGTCTCAAGTCAGCATGTGCGGCACAGGACACAGATATTGTGGTGAACTCACGTCCAGGAACAGGCGGAGGAGACAGAGGCGCGTCGCGAGGGACAGGAGGTGGAACTGGCCGTGTTTCGAGTGGTGGAGGGGGCGGGGCCGATCGCTCTGTATAAGGAAAATAGTTAGAATGTATACTAGGGTAATCGATCAGTTTTGTTCTTACCTAGGGGCGCCGGTGGCCTGTCGGTGGATGTACGCCGAGGCGGTTCTTCCTCCATAACATCTTCGACATCGGCGACCTCATGCGGAGGATGCCGCTCTGTCACAGGGCTCGCCTGAGCTTCTTCCTCCTCCTTCTCCACGCTTGGGGTGGCAGCAGGCTTGGCCACGTTCATCCCCGGCAGAGCCATGATCGGCACTGGAGGGGCAGCAGCTGGGCCAGATCGTTCATGCTCCCCGCTGGGTCTCTCGGCTTCCACAGGTGCCTTCGGTTTGCGAGGAGCCGCAGCTGGACGAGGCATGCCACCAGGAGGCCCAAAGAAGCCCATCATACCCATTCCACCGCTCATCTTGGCCATTCTTTCGCGGAGCTCCATCTTGCGCTTGATTTCGGGGTCTATCTCTTCCTCTTCCTCTTCCTCTCCTTCTTCTTCCTCCTCTGCACCTTCATCAACCTGAGCTTCACGTTCTTCGGCTTGCTCCAACTCCCGAGATTCCGCTTGAGCTTCGTGCTGCACCTCCGCACGGGCGCGCTCGTCATAGTCCTCCTTGCTTGTAGACGTCTCCTCCGCATCTTCCGTATCAGCGGCGGCCGAATCATCGGCATCGTTGGTATCGCTGACGAGCTCCCGCACTGGCGGGGGAGGCATAGCTGCTTGCGGGGCTGGTGGGTGACCAGCTTTCACCGTCTCAACACTGTGGTCTCTCTCAGGCTCACCAGATGGAGTGCTCTCGGTCGGCGGCTCTTCCACAGGCATCGCGTCTTCATGAGACTCGGCGCGCTTCTTGGGAGGCGGACGCTTGGGCTTGTCCTTCTTCTGAGCGGCTTCAGCGTGACGAGCAGCTTGTTCCATCTGCTGTTTCTGCAAGAGAGCAATCCGCTCCTTTAAGCTTGTCGGCTTGGGCTGCTCCTCCGCACCTTCCTCCGCGCCTCCACTCGACAGTGGCCGAGTCTCGGAAACGGGCGGCTCCTTTGCCAGACGTTCTTGGACCTCTGGATCCTCCTCCCTTCTGTAGAGCTTGCGTGGCGGCTCACGGGGCGGGGGTACATATGCATCCCTACTCGGAGGTGCCGCAACGAACGGCTTCTTGACGAAGGAGGTGTTCTGGGCACTCAGACCACCCGGCTTGAAGGGTGCGATTGGGGGTGCCGCGGGTTTGTTGAAAGCAGCAATGCGATCCCTGAACGATGACCCAGTCGGCTTCTCCGCAACGGCGGGGGGTGGGGGCTTGGACGAGGGTTTTGGAGCCGGTTCGCTGATGTCATTTGCAGAAGGCTGAGGAACCGGGGCAGGTGCCGGGACAGGTGCCGGCTTCGGGGGAGAGGGAAGCTCACGGGTAGGTGACGCCAACGCAGGAGGCGGCGATTGAGGAGGTTGGGGCACAGCTGCAGGTGTTTCCTCCACTTCGGGTTCAAATGAGCGCGGAGGCTCAGTCGTGGGGGGCTCGACAGCAACAGCGGGCTCTGGAGGAGGCGGGGCAACCTCTGGTTCCTTCTTTGGTCGGCTCGGGCGTGTCGGGCGCGGAGGAGCTGGGGGTTCATATCTCTCCACGAAGTTCTTGGGGAAAATACCCTCTCGCTTGTGCCCCGACTCGTCAGTATACTCGCCAAAGTACCATTCTGCGTCTTCCACCGCCGTCACGGTTACAATCTGTCCGATGGCAAAATTGAGGTCGTCATCGTGGTCCGAAGCGTATTCAAAGACCGCTTTGACTGTGAACGGCGGACTGGACATCTGGCAAGTCAAGACGCTGTCACAGCGGACGTGGTGGGGGGTGGTAGATTGGGGGACGGAGCGAGAGGGAGGCTGGCGGAATGCAAATGACACGGCAGAATAGTAATTGCAGGTGGTGGAGCACTAGACTGGAAAGCGTCTAATGCAGACAGACATGTGCAGATATGCTAGACAGTGGAGTGGGAAGGTAAGCCGGTATGCTTCGGAGGGAGCAAAAATAACAATAAGGATAATATGTCAGCCTGCTGGACTGACTGACGTAGTCAGAGCCTAGTACCTCCGGAGATCGGAAACACCGCAAGGGGGAGGAGGGGAGGAAGAGGAGGGGAAGAAGAAGGAGAATAGAAAGACTTACTGCAGGTAGAAGAAGACAACAATGTTCACAGAGACGGAGAATATAGGAAATTAATGCACATGGGAAGGAAGACAAATGGAAGGAGTGGGATGGGGGGAAGTTGGTGTTGGAGTTGGAGTTGGAAAGGGAGGGAACTTGGAGAGTTGAGCAGGAAGAGGGAGGGAGGGAAGAGGAGGGACGGAAAGCACAGAGAGGCACTGAGCACTACGACTGCTACTTGGTTCACAAGCACTACGACAACGACCAGAGTAACTTAACACTTCACACTCTCTCATTCTCTTTGCCTGGCGGGACACTTGCTCCACTCCCGCAGCGATCGGCGGCTAATAAGATTGAACAGCCCGTCAGACACCAGAAGCCAACAAAAAACATACGATGGAACAGCTGCCTGAGGGCCGTGGAATTAAACGCGGTGTGGTATATCATCGCTATCTACACAGGCATGTTAGCTAGATAGCCTACTATAGACTAGCACTACTATAATACTACTGGTGGCGTGCCTGGTGCAGCTCATGTTTCCCTCCCCTTAATCAATCCTGCATGCACTCATCATGTATACTTAGTCTAGTTGTTAAACCTGCCTTCACCTACTTAATAGACCCTCCTTGCTATCCGTAGCTGCCGTCTTGAATCCGGGGTTTTTGCCTCCTGCCGACCCGAACAACCTCAGAACTTTGTCCCATCATCCATCCAACCTTCCATCCATTCTACCACTATCTCCTCACCATTCATTTCCTTTCACCACGAGTGACCCAAATTTATTATTTCCCACTTCGTTTCGACCAGTTCCATTCGGAATATTTGCTGGAATGTCCTCTGGACGGCCAAACCCAATTCTGAAGACCTCTCTTCCTTCGATCCACGCAGCGACCGCTGCGTCTAACCCCTCCAATTCCGCCCTAAACCATCGGGCGTCACCCTCTGAACCCCCTCAAATGTCTCAACAGCAACAACTACCCAGCTCAATTGCAAACCGAACAGATGTCGATCCGCGCCATGTAGCTATTGCCTTACATCATGCGAATCAGATTCAGGCCCAGAAGGACACCGAGGTCCTGATCCTCGATCGCATTCTGAGACTGATTGAACTTCCGTCCTCCCGCTCAGCAGATCCTGCGTCACCCTCCCCCGACGATGTTCGGGAGTTCAAATCCGCCTTAGTTCCCTTTCAACCCGCCGACTACGACAATTTGATTGAGGAGAGGAATATTGAGGGTCTCTGTGGCTATGGGCTATGTCCTCGAGAGCGTCGCAAGGAGGATGGCAGAGGCTCTTTTCGCATAACATGGGGTGCGAAGGGAAGTGGGCGGGGTGGCCGCGGGCGCGAGATGGATATCGTTCCGAAAGAGAAGCTCGAGATGTGGTGCTCAAATGAGTGCGCCGAAAGAGCCATGTACATACGAGTACAGCTGGCTGAAGAACCAGTGTGGGAACGAAGGGCCGACGATGCGCGCGGCAAACATCTTGTCTTGCTGGAAGAGGCCAGGGCGAAAGAAGGTAAGGGCAAGGGCAAGGGGAGGGACCCCGTCTCTATCCGTGACGTCGCCGGCCAGCTGGACAGCATGCACTTGGAGAAACTACGAGGTCCTGGCGATATGGCAGAGGACATTGCACGGCTTTCCGTTCGCGACGATGCTCGTTCACGGGAACTGGCCATGGAGCGAGGAGATGCACATCCTGCCCTCTATACTGGCAGAGTGAATATTCAAGTCCAAGAGAACGACAATCCTCGCGGACCAGCTAAAGCACCGCAGATGCGTCCTGGAGATGAGAAGGGAGGCTCCATCGAGGGATATGTCCCTCATGAGAACTAAGTTGCTTTCGCACATGGCATTACGAGGCGTTTTGAACAAAGGTTGATACCCCGATAAGATAGCATGTCAGATAAGAACCAAATCAATGGTCTATGACTCAAAAATCTACGATCGACTCTCCGTAGATCGACATGTCCTGAGCAGACAGTCGTCCCCGTAGAATCTCTTACGAGACATCCGGCCGTAAGACCAGACCAGGGAATAAAAATTGGCAATCAAGCATCATCCCCATGAGGGGAATCAGCGACACCTTGTTTGACAGAATTCGTGTTCATTTCTCATCCGGGACTGTCTCTAAGCTAAATCGATAGCGGGTGAGCCAAACCAGAACAAGCATGGGGGAAACGCCATGGATCGACCGAAGACAATCAGAACTTTTTCATTTTCCGTTCAACGGCGCAATGATCTACCGGTAGCGGCGGGGGCGCTCCTGAGCCTGCTGCTGGGAGACGGGGATGACGTTGACCTTGAGGTTGTCGAACTAAAAAGTACCATTGCGTTAGCCATGGTAAACACCTGGATGAGAGATCCGTAAGGGAGAAAACTTACGCCCATGCTCTTAAGCAGGTCCTTGGTCTCAGAGTCGACGTCGAGCTGGCCGGACTCGGTCTGGGAAACATCCAGAGCGGAGACCTCAGGAACGTACTGATCCTTGCGCTCACGCTCCTCCTCCTGGAGCTTGAAGGAGATACCGCGGACAGGGCCACGCTGGATACGCTTCATAAGGTGGGTGGTGTAACCAGCGATCTAAAGCAATTTCCAGATCAGTATATTGCCCTTTTACCAGCATATCCGGGAATTCCCGGGGGAGCAAAAAAAGATGTAGTGACTAACCTTGTTGCGGAGACGCTTGGAGGCAATGATAGCGATCTCATCGCAGATACGCTTGTTGGTCTCGAAGTCGAGCGTCAACTTGGGGTAGTAACGCTCGATGACGACCTTAGCGGAACGCTTGACTGTCTGTTATGGCGCGCATTTTTCGTCAGAATTGATAATTCTTTATTTTCACAATTGTTGCCGTCGTGTATGCTCACCTTGGTACGGACGCGACCCATTTTGGCGGTTTGTTGCTGGCTGGATGGATGTTCGAAAGACCGTCCAAGATGTTCTGATGTCTTTTGCTCCTTCAACTTACCCGGCCTCGCTTAGCCGTGTGCGGATCATGTGATGCTTATCTACCCTGATTTGGATGCCCTATCTACAATCACGTGAAACATAATGCCAAGACAATTCGGCGGTGTGCTTGATTACTAAGTGCGACGATTGTGCCTGACTAGTTAGTTAGATAATCAATTGTGAACATGGCTGGGTTGTCTTGGGCTCTAGCCAGAAACCGATCTATATTGACCATTACTACTGGGATGTGTCTGATAATTGCAATTTTGTTTATATTTCAAATAAGATGTAGCCGGCTTATATCACAAGAAATGAGAACAGGTGCGAAATAACTATACATTTACCATCCAAAAACCTAATCATACAGCAAAGCTCTCTAAGTGGAAGATGGAAACATGTCTGACACATGAGACAAAAGTTTGTTTGGGAATGAAACGCCAGTACTCTATGAGCCAAGGCTCTTCATGAGGTTCCTCGCAACCTCCTCAGTCTCAGCTGCGGCGCTCCGCTGTCTATCCAGTCTCGGGACCATGCGTTGGTCGCCTCGAGCCACGTCAGAGATGCTGTACGATCCGGGCTTCTTCTGGCTATCGATTCCGTAAGGAGCCTTAGCAGTGGCGCTAGCGCGGTAAGAGGCCAGGCCAATCTTGCCTTCCGAGTCGACAAAGGCCCGGATAGGGGTGGCCCAGTACTTGGCACCGCCGGGGATGGAGGCGTCAAAGTAGGCAAGGCCGGCCGGAGAGTCCTGCTCGGTGAAGGTGACGGTGTTCAAGTCTTCCACGGCAATACCAGCAACACCCGCAATGGCCTTCGTGTTCTTGCCCTTCCGTCCTCTGGGTCGCAAGATACGTGCCTCCACCGGGCGTTGATGGGCCTGAGGTCCATACTTGGGGTGGTTGTAGATCAAAGCGTGCGATCTTGTGTAGGACAGACCCGCCGAGGGATGTGTCCTTGGCGGTCCGGATGCGACATACTCTGCGGAAGAGAGCTTGCTGCCGGGGGACTGGTAGTAAGGGTTGTTGAGTCGGCTGCTCGGTACAGCCGGAGGAGACGGCAGATCCAGAAGCTCAAAGACAACAGGACCAAGTGAGAACGGATCCGCGCGGAGTTTCTTCAGGTAGCCCTGGAATTCTTCGTCGGTGATCTGGACAGGTCGGAGAGTCGCCAGATCCTGGCCGTTATCCTGTGCCTGCTTCCTTTGCTCGGCTTCGCGCTTGGCGACGAAGTATTCACGAAGCTTCTGTAGAATCTCTGGCTTGTTCTTCCGGACCTTCTTCAGGTATGCCTGGAACTCGGCCTCCGTCTGCCCGGCAAGCCAGGGCCCAGAATGCCTGAACTGTCTCGCGCCGGGCTCCTTCAGACCTTCGCTGGTATGTGTGTTGTCGACATGCGACTCAAAAGGACTCTGATGTCTGGGGATGATGCTGGTTCCGTACGTGACTCTTGCGGGGAGCGAGATTGGCATGTTAAGCTCCTGGAATTTTTCCAGGGTCACCGTATGATCGGCCGCGGACTCGAAGTCGGTGATGTGTTCGAAGGTATCAAGTGCATTGACTCGTACGACGGGCCTGGAAGATCTTTCAGATGTCGATTTGGCAGGGAGAGGTCTCTTCAACCCCCAGTCACCCCTGGAAAGTGAGGACGACGGTGTGACGATAGACGCTCGGATAGGATGAGGGAGGGTTGCGGTCTCGGATTCGTTGACACTTTTCGAGGTTGGCGGAGCCTGGGGTGGCGTCAGCGCCTGTGGAAGGGCGAAAAGGCGAGACTTCCGCAGCAAGTTTGCTGTCGGAGATAGCCTGGCGGTTGCCATGGCGGACATTGGGCAATGTGGTGTTTCGCGGTCTTGTTCTATCTCCCGGAGAAAGCTGGAGAAAACTTGGTTGCAATGCTCAAGGCGCGCCAAGCCACGTGATACGGGAAACTACAACCACATCTTGCGCAGCCTTTTATTTATTACGACGAATTGTAGTACCCCATTTTCAATTATCGTCCCCACTCTATCTAGGTCTTTCTTTCTGATACTGATATTTATAGGTCTATACATATCAACTCCATATAACCTATCAGACACCAATGGACAACAGTGACTTAGCCGTGTCAGCAATGGATTGTTTCAGTGTTCGGTATTGAATGCCCAAGACTTCCACGGATCTCTTGTTGTCGTAGCTGTAGATGTCCGCTGGCAAATCACTCGCAGAATCCTTCGGAGGCAGTTTATCTTCAAGTTCGGGAAGCGATTCCCCGACCACGTCTGCAATTTCTTTGTTTGAGTAATATCCGGCGGTAACGAAGAAACGCTGGCCACCGGCCTCCGGAACCTCTATAGCCCTGACATGCGCAAGCGCAACATCGCGAACGTCTACCCAGAGGAACGTACCGGATGGCGGAATACCATCCTTCCACTTTCCCTGAATCAGATCGCTAACTTTCCGGTTCGAAGTGTTAATAGCGTCTAGTGAGTTCAGGTAGTGCACAACAGGCCCAAATACAAGAGGCGGGTTGATAGTTGCGATGTCGAAGTTCGGCTTCTCCTTTTCTACAAAGTCCCAGGCTGCTTTTTCTGCGAAAGTCTGCAGAAACGGGTTAGATATCCGTTCATGTAAGTCTAAGTATAGGGCTCTTCATATACCTTGCTCGCACGGTAGGTATTAGAGGCATTCAAGGCTTCCTCCCAAGTGACCGGGTTCCAATTCTTCTCGCTATACGATTCGGGGTGCTCCTTGGCATTGACAATCGCTGCGAATGAAGAAGTTATAACGACTCTCTTCACCGTTGGAGCATGGGCCTTGATGGCCTTCAGTATTCCGGTTGTTCCCTTGATGGCGGGGTCCAAGAAGTCTTTCACTGGATCTTGAACATTGTGGTGGAAGGGCGATGCAGTATGCAGAACATAGTCGAATGGCGGGTCAGATTTGACGGCCTTTACGAGCATGTGTTAGTATCAATCGTGGCGAACAACGTTCGCGGAAGTATCAGGGGTATGGGGAGCCGTACTTCATCAAAGGCACCCTCTGCCGCGACATCCTTGACAATGACGTAGGAAAGCTTTTCCTTTGGCGTGTTCGGATGAGCCTCCAGAATCTTTTGGCCCTTCTCCTCGGACCTCACGGTGACCACGGTGTCGAAACTATGGTGGCCAGGTCAGTGATGTTATAGATGCAAGCTGGGGCTATCTACACTTACCCATGCGCGAGCAGGATGTCAACGATGTGAGCAGCAATGAAGCCGCTACCTCCTACAGAAACTGGTTAGCTCTATTGAAGAGAGCCATGTCTGGGAGTTCGTCAGTCATGATACTCACCACTCAAGAGAACCTTGGGCATGGTTGCTGTGGTTAAACGGGGTGTCAATTGAAGGCTGGGTTCGTATATAGGGAGCACTTAGATGCGTTTGTTTCAGTCCTTCACGTAGGGGAAGCCTGGCAGCACGCCATTGCCTTTATACTTAACTCCGGACTGCTACCCCTCTTCAACCTGGACCGCCGTATCCCCCACCGAGGTCCACTGGCGTCATTATCGTGCGGATGTGATAGGCTCCCGCCTCGATTACAAATGCCAGGAGAACGGAATTTGGCATTGGCGTTGCATGGTTAATTCCGACATCGTGTAAGCCAGTTAGGTGATTACTATAGCTGGGTTCAATTCCTGGGCTACTGCCGATCCAGTTACGGCAGGCGCTGGCTATCCAGACTGCCGAGAACCGCTCGGGAAGATGGATGATGCTCGCATGGCCGAGCGCCTTTAGAGATATCCACTACGGCATACTACCCCGGCCCGAAAGGGAGCTAGCTACGCTGTGGTCTCCAATGTTGTCATAGAGGGCAGCATCTTACGCCATTCGAAATTAGCCAATATCTTCTGGTTATAGGCTAATGAACAGGGCGATACTACAGTAAAAGTGATTGGCTTGTATATTGTGCCAAAGTAAGCGGCTTCTTCTATGTCTACTATACCCTTCTCACATAGCCTCAGAGGTTACATATGTTGAATAACAAGGATACATATACTAGTAGTTAAGAGTCCCAACACTTCTTATTCAATCAAGTACAGAGCCCAAGTCAAGCTTTTCGGAAAGAACAACCAGTCTATTATATATAAACATCAGGTGGTAAGTGCCTGTACCTGTTGTAGAACATAGATACGTGACCCGAATTTCGGTCTTCAGCCTACAGAATAGTTGGGGAAAGCACCCGAGATCTCATATTTCAGGGCAAGACACTTATGATATTTCTGAAGAGATTGTATTAGGTTTCTCCGTCAAGCGCAACACACATGATGGTACTTTTGTCACTGGTTGTGCATTGAAAAATATTAACTACCTAATTACCTGCTTACGTTTGTAGTTTATTACCGCCGTAGCCAGGAAGCCCCGACGCCCCGGACTCCGTAGTCCCTCAATAACTATAGGGTGTGCATGTGGCTTATGATCTGCATTACCTCACCGTCAAACAGCCCGTCCCATGACATCTAGGGCACTGAATTTGGGCATCAGAAGACCGCCAGTTTAAGCAAGGATTGATTCAGGGCCCCTCCTTCGGCGAACTGAGAATGTGAACGAGGCTGTACTTCCGCTCGGGTCACACTGGCTTCAAAATGCCTAGTCTTAGAGACAAGTTGAACGAATTTAGAAGGGATTCTGAAAGAATCAGCTGGCCGAGAATATGCGATCAGCCAATTAACGCACCTCCAATAGGCATAATAATCCCTCAAGGATGATGAATGTAAGGGTAAGATAAAGTTGCAAACACCCTTAGGCTCATTTGGCCCATGTAACCCACCGCGGATGCCCCAGGCCAGAAGCGCCTGGTCCGTGCACGATTTCCGAACGCCCTCGACCTCACCTCCCGCATCACTCAACGCCGCCCGTCAACGGCTCTCTTGCCCATGCTCCCTCTGTGCCATCATACATGCCCTAGAGGTTGACTTCAAATGTCCACCCTGGGGTGTGGTTCGCAAAAATGGCGCAAGCAGGTCCTATCACGGACGTTACTCATCGGCTCTTCGCCGAGTTGAAGTCAAAGAATGAGGAGACACGGGTGCGAGCTGCTTACGAGCTTTACGACAACGTTCTCGCTATCTCTCGAGGTATGTTATCGCTTCGGATCATCCACTGACTAGCGCTAACTCTGGGTCTTTCTCTTAGACTGGTCCCCCGAGAAGTTTCTGGAGTTTTTTAACGCGGTTAGCCAGCGCATAGCACAATTGGTAGTTACCGGGAATGACGCACACGAGAAGATCGGTGGCCTGTTGGCCCTCGATCGTTTGATAGACTTTGAAGGGGTGGACGCCGCACAGAAGACTACTCGATTCGCCAGTTACTTGCGCAATGCCCTTCGCAGCAACGACAATGCAGTATTGATCTATGCGGCTGCGGCTCTTGGCCGTTTGGCTAAACCGGGCGGAGCTCTAACTGCGGAGCTGGTGGAGAGTGAAATACAATCTGCTTTGGAGGCCCTTCAGTCAGAAAGACAAGAAAGCCGACGGTTTGCTGCCGTGCTCGTCATCCGGGAGCTCGCGAAAGGCTCACCCACGCTCCTTTACGGCTTCGTTCCCCAGATCTTCGAACTGATTTGGGTCGCTCTGAGGGATCCCAAGGTTCTCATACGGGAAGCTGCGGCTAATGCTGTGAGCGAATGCTTCGATATAATCGCTGCTAGAGATCTGCAGGTTCGGCAGCTATGGTTTTCAAGAGTTTACGAGGAAGCGCTGCTAGGTCTCAAATCAAGCAATGTGGATTGGATACATGGCTCGCTTCTGGTCCTCAAGGAGCTTCTCCTAAAGGGCGCTATGTTCATGAATGAGCACTACCGAAACGCCTGTGAGATAGTCCTTCGTCTTAAGGACCACCGTGATCCGAAAATCCGCACTCAGGTTGTCCAGACAATCCCGATTCTCGCCTCCTACGCCCCCCTTGACTTCACAGAGACGTACCTGCACAGATTCATGATCTATCTTCAGGCCCAGCTCAAAAGAGAGAAAGAACGAAATGCCGCGTTCATCGCTATAGGAAAGATCGCGAATGCCGTTGGGGTCGCCATCGCACAATATCTCGATGGCATCATCGTCTATATCAGGGAAGGTCTTGCAATGAAAGCGTAAGTCCCCAAGCTCCAGTGTACTCATGTGCAGTATAGCTGATGTTGCGAAGGAGAAACCGAGCTGCCGTACAAGAAGCGCCAATGTTCGAGTGTATCAGCATGCTGTCTTTGGCTGTAGGACAGGCGCTCAGCAAGTACATGGAAGCATTGCTCGATCCCATTTTTGCCTGCGGACTAAGCGAGTCCCTAACACAAGCGCTAGTTGACATGGCTCACTACATTCCGCCCATAAAGCCCATAATCCAAGAAAAGCTACTGGATATGCTTAGCTTGATTCTCTATGGCACCCCTTTCAGGCCCTTGGGGTGCCCAGAGAGCAGGTTACCTCCAATGCCCTCATTTGCAAGGGATTTTGCCCCCCAAGAGCTACACTCTGACACGGAAATCGCACTTGCATTGCACACGTTAGGCAGTTTCGACTTTTCGGGCCATATTCTCAACGAATTTGTGCGTGACGTCGCGATCAACTATGTTGAGAATGACAACCCTGAGATCCGGAAAGCTTCAGCACTCACCTGCTGTCAGCTGTTTGTTCATGATCCTATCATTAATCAGACAAGCAGTCATTCGATCCAAGTCGTCAGTGAGGTAATTGACAAGCTTTTGACCGTAGGTGTTGGAGATCCTGACCCTGACATTCGACGTACGGTTCTGTGGTCCTTGGATAGGAAATTTGATCGGCACCTAGCTAGACCGGAGAACATCCGGTGTCTGTTCTTGGCTGTCAATGATGAGGTGTTCCCCGTCAGGGAGGCTGCAATCTGCATCATAGGTCGCCTTTCAAGTGTCAATCCTGCCTACGTCTTCCCACCACTGCGGAAGCTGCTTGTCAACCTCTTGACAAGTCTCGGTTTTGCCAGCACTGCACGACAAAAGGAGGAGAGTGCCCAGTTGATCAGCCTGTTTGTTTCGAATGCGACGAAACTGATCCGGTCCTATGTTGATCCTATGGTGACTACACTGCTACCCAAGGCAACTGACGCCAATCCTGGTGTCGCTTCCACGACATTGAGGGCCGTTGGTGAGCTTGCAAACGTTGGTGGCAGTGAAATGAAAACGTACCTGCCGCAGCTCATGCCGATCATCCTGGATGCGCTACAGGATCTCTCTTCTCATGCCAAGCGCGAGGCGGCCTTGAGGACCCTGGGCCAGCTGGCTAGCAACTCCGGCTATGTTATCGACCCGTACCTCGAATATTCTCATCTACTCGCAGTCCTCATCAATATCATCAAGACCGAGCAAACCGGGTCTCTGCGCAAAGAGACCATCAAGTTGCTGGGTATTCTTGGGGCGTTGGACCCCTACAAATACCAGCAGATCAGCGAGACTGCCCCAGTTGTCCATCACATTAATGAAGTGCAGACCGTATCTGATGTCGCTCTTATCATGCAAGGTCTCACGCCGTCCAGCGAGGAGTACTACCCTACAGTCGTTATTAATACGCTAATGCAAAACATCTTGCGTGAATCGTCTCTTGCGCAGTATCACTCTGCAGTCATTGATGCCATTGTGACGATCTTCAAGACCCTTGGTCTGAAATGTGTACCGTTCCTTGGACAAATAATACCAGGGTTCATATCAGTCATCAGAGGATCACCCCCGAGCCGCCTGGAGTCGTACTTCAATCAGATGGCGATTCTGGTCAATATCGTGCGGCAACACATACGAGCCTTTTTGCCCGAGATCATTGAAGTCGTTCGCGAATTCTGGGAAGCATCCTACCAAGTTCAAGCCACAATTCTGTCACTCGTGGAAGCGATCGCCAAGTCATTGGAGGGTGAATTCAAGAAATACCTTGCAGGCCTGATTCCTCCGATGCTTGACACGCTTGAGAAGGACAGCACGCCCCGGCGTCAGCCTTCGGAGAAGATACTCCACACATTCTTGATATTCGGTACAAGCGGAGAGGAATATATGCACCTGATTGTTCCCTCCATCGTGCGTCTTTTTGACAGGACTCAAAACCCCCAGAGTATCCGAAAGTCCGCAATTGACACTCTCACCAAACTTTCACGGCAGGTGAACGTCTCGGATTTCGCATCATTGATGGTCCACTCTCTATCTCGGGTTGTCGCAGGCCCCGATCGCTTGCTGCGACAAGCTGCTATGGACTGCATCTGTGCGCTCATTTTCCAGCTAGGCCAGGACTTCAATCACTACATCCATCTGCTGAATAAGGTCATAAAGTACAACCAGGTCACTCATGTCAACTACCACAACTTGGTGACGAAGCTACAAAAGGGTGATCCGCTTCCACAAGACCTTAATCCTGATGAAAATTACGCGGCACTGGCAGATGACACTAATTATGCCGAGATTGGGCAAAAGAAGATGGTTGTCAATCAGCAGCACTTGAAGAATGCTTGGGACGCCTCGCAGAAGTCTACTCGTGAAGATTGGCAAGAGTGGATTCGACGATTCAGTGTTGAATTGCTCAAAGAGTCACCTTCTCCCGCCCTTCGAGCATGTGCCAGTTTAGCTGGTATTTATCAGCCACTAGCGAGAGACCTCTTCAATGCAGCGTTTGTTTCCTGCTGGACCGAGCTGTATGACCAATATCAAGAAGAGCTTGTGCGGTCGATCGAGAAAGCCCTCACCTCACCTAATATTCCTCCCGAAATCCTGCAGGTTCTTCTCAACCTAGCGGAATTTATGGAGCATGACGACAAGGCCCTTCCCATTGATATCCGCACTCTAGGCAAGTACGCCGCTAAATGTCACGCGTTCGCAAAGGCCTTGCATTACAAGGAACTTGAGTTTGAGCAAGACCAAAACTCAGGGGCAGTGGAGGCTTTGATCACCATCAATAATCAACTGCAACAATCTGATGCTGCTATTGGTATCCTGCGAAAGGCGCAGGCTTACCGGGATGTGGAGCTCAAGGAGACATGGTTCGAGAAACTTCAACGTTGGGAGGAGGCTCTTGCTGCTTATAAACGACGTGAGAAGATAGACCCAGATTCCTTCGGAGTTACAATGGGTAAGATGCGTTGTCTTCACGCACTTGGTGAGTGGAAGGTGCTCTCCGACCTCGCCCAGGAGAAGTGGAACCAGGCATCCCTCGAACATCGCAGAGCCATTGCACCTCTAGCTGCAGCGGCTGCATGGGGTCGCGGTCAGTGGGAGCTAATGGATTCTTATCTTGGTGTAATGAAGGAGCAGTCGCCAGATCGGTCCTTCTTCGGTGCCATCCTTGCTATTCACCGGAATCAGTTTGACGAGGCGACCATGTATATTGAAAAGGCTCGCAATGGTTTGGACACTGAGCTTTCAGCACTTCTGGGAGAGTCATACAACCGTGCCTACAATGTTGTTGTGCGTGTTCAAATGCTCGCTGAGCTCGAGGAGATCATTACATACAAGCAGAACATTGGCGATCCCGAGAAACAGGATTCGATGCGACAAACATGGAACAAGCGACTACTTGGGTGTCAACAAAATGTAGAGGTATGGCAGCGCATGCTGAAGGTTAGAGCGCTTGTCACCTCTCCTCGTGAGAACCTCGACATGTGGATCAAATTTGCCAACCTCTGTCGCAAATCTAACCGCATGGGGCTCGCCGAGCGGTCACTCGCATCACTGGAGACCGTGGTCTCCGACAGCAACGGAACGCGGGCAATTGCTCCCCCAGAGGTTACTTATGCCCGACTGAAGTTCAACTGGGCCACCGGTCGTCAACGCGAAGCACTCCAAATGTTGAAGGAGTTCAATTCAAGTCTGACAGAAGATCTTACACGGTTCAATGCTCTCATGTTGTCGCAGGCAGATCATAATGGCATAAATGGAGTCAATGGCGTGAACGGGGTCAACGGTATTGCGGATGCCAACCACACGGATGCCATGGGGCTGCGAGAACGCATCGGTGACGTTGCTAAATTCAGAAGGCTACTAGCGAAGAGCTACCTCCGACAAGGAGAATGGCAGACAACGTTGCAACGAGGCGACTGGAGACCGGAGCACGTTCGCGAAGTGCTCAATGCATATGCTGCTGCGACCAAATACAACCGTGATTCATACAAAGCGTGGCATTCATGGGCATTGGCCAACTTTGAAGTCGTTACGACGATCGCTAGCCAAGCTAGCAGGGATGGCACGACAATGGCCATGGTTCCTGGACACATTGTCACGGAGCATGTAATACCTGCTCTTCGCGGCTTCCTCAGGTCTATCTCATTGTCGTCGACCTCATCCTTGCAGGATACATTACGGTTGCTAACGCTCTGGTTCACCCACGGTGGTGATCAAGAAGTGAACAGTGTTGTAGCAGAGGGCTTTACTGCAGTGAATATTGATACCTGGCTTGCTGTCACTCCACAGCTTATAGCTCGGATCAATCAACCTAACATCCGAGTGCGGAGTGCTGTTCATCGGCTGCTGGCTGAAGTTGGCAAAGTGCATCCCCAAGCTTTGGTGTACCCATTGACCGTTGCAATGAAGTCTAATGTCGCTCGGCGATCACAGTCCGCCAGCAACATCATGGATAGCATGCGACAGCACAGTGCGAAGCTCGTGGAACAAGCTGATGTTGTAAGCCATGAGCTGATTCGAGTCGCGGTCCTATGGCACGAGCTCTGGCATGAAGGCCTGGAAGAAGCCTCTCGACTCTACTTTGGCGATCACAATGTGGAAGGCATGTTTGCAACCCTAGCGCCCTTGCATGAGATGCTCGATAAGGGTGCCGAGACGTTGCGCGAGGTGTCATTTGCTCAGGCCTTCGGTCGCGATCTTGCAGAGGCGAAGCACTACTGTATGCTCTACCGGGAGACTGAAGAGATTGGTGATTTGAACCAAGCATGGGATCTTTACTACACAGTATTCCGCAAGATCAGCCGGCAGCTGCCGCAACTCTCTACACTTGATTTGAAATACGTCTCACCCAAGCTCAAGGACTGTAATGACCTTGACCTTGCCGTCCCTGGTACATACCAAAGTGGCAGGCCCATCATTCGCATTCTCAGCTTCGATCCAATATTACACGTCCTGCAAACCAAGAAGAGGCCACGGAGGATGACATTGAAGGGCAGTGACGGAAACTCTTACATGTACTGTGTCAAGGGGCACGAAGACATTCGGCAAGATGAACGTGTCATGCAGCTCTTTGGCCTGGTAAACACACTTCTCGATAACGACGGAGAAAGTTTCAAACGGCATCTGTCTGTGCAACGGTTCCCTGCAATCCCGCTATCACAGAGCTCTGGAATTCTTGGATGGGTCTCCAACAGTGACACCTTGCATGCCTTGATCAAGGAATACCGAGAGAGCCGACGAATCTTGCTGAACATTGAACACCGCATTATGCTGCAAATGGCGCCCGACTATGACAATCTCACACTCATGCAGAAGGTGGAGGTGTTTGGCTATGCCATGGACAATACTACTGGAAAGGACCTCTATCGCGTTCTTTGGCTCAAGAGTAGTAGCTCGGAGGCCTGGCTGGAGCGCCGCACGAACTACACGCGCTCTCTTGGTGTCATGTCCATGGTTGGTTACATACTTGGTCTTGGTGATCGTCATCCATCCAACCTGCTTCTGGACCGGGTTACCGGTAAAGTGGTCCATATCGACTTTGGTGACTGCTTCGAGGTGGCGATGCACCGCGAGAAGTATCCTGAGAGGGTGCCTTTCCGGTTGACTCGTATGTTGACATTTGCCATGGAAGTCAGCAACATAGAAGGAAGTTATCGGATCACTTGTGAGGCTGTCATGCGTGTCTTGAGAGAGAACAAGGATTCTCTCATGGCTGTTTTGGAAGCGGTAAGCACATGGCCCACCGTATTCGATCCCACAGATGAGTTATGCTAACGGTTAATGTTTGTTTTAGTTCATTCACGATCCACTGATCAACTGGCGTTTGGGGATCCGCGAGTCCCCAGATCGGATGCCATTCTCGGCCGAGCGTCGTCAATCGGTCGTCTCTAACATTAATATTGACCATGGTGTGCAGCCCAGCAACTTTTCTCGTCACCGCCGGCCTTCCATTCTTGAGGGAGGTATCTTAGATGCACAGGAGGGCATCCCCAACGAAGCTAGAGAGGCACAGAACGCGCGAGCGCTTCAGGTACTCGCCCGTGTCAAAGAGAAACTGACAGGAAGAGATTTCAAGGCGAGTGAGGAACTCAATGTCAGCGACCAGGTGGATAAGCTTCTCGCGCAAGCCACCAGTGTCGAGAACATCTGTCAGCATTGGATTGGATGGTGCAGTTTCTGGTGATTCTTGTAGTGCCGTTCATGTTTTTATAGGGTCTTATTGTGGCGCAAATCATGGCAACGGATTTTGCATGGCATCATTCTTCGTTCCGCGCTTTTTCAACTTCTCGATCATGTCTTTTACATTTCTCGTTCTTACTTTCTATGTAGCATTATTCCCTTATCATTCTCACCCAAGTACCGTTTGTCATGTACCCGCGATGGAGAAGCATGGATTATCAAGGGCCTGCTTAGATGGTGATACTATTGCTTTTCACATCTGCAACGGCAACATGGCATGGAACTGTTTGTGATATAGACAGTGAATTTGACTTTACCAATATTCCGTATTGAACCCGGCAAATTGCAGTTTTGATATTGAAGTGTACCTTTCTCGAGAGCTCATTTTCAGGTGATTGCGCAGAATAGCCGAGGTCACGGGCGCGCAGGACGGTCAGCTGCAAATCCGCCGAACGCTGGAGCTTAATTCTCTCCCTTCTCAGTTCTCACACTCGGTCCCTTGCTTTCTGTCTTTCCATCCCATGTCTCTCATGATGTGAGCTTAGTTCCATCGCTGAGACCCACGCGTATGACCCGTTAGAATTTACCGCACCATGGCGTCCGACTCCACGCCTAACCCCGACCTCCATCCGGTGGTTCGCAACGCTCTCCGCATTTCCCTCAGCGCCAAGGAGTACAAGCTCCTCCACGATTATGCCGTTCAGCGCACCCCTTCAGCCATCCAGAACAGGCTCCCCTCGCCTTCAGCTTTCGAAGCTATAGTTCGGTCTAGAAACAAGCATAATGAAGCTTCTGTTCGAGCCTCGTTACGCGTGTTTGTCTTGTCCAGCTCCCTGTTGAAGCTCGTTGACGTCGTGGCTGGGAGGATTCGCGGTGACCTATCCCAGTAAGTTCTCTCCTTTCTTCATATGCTTTCCAGCCATTGAGATATGAGGGGATGTTTCATGTATGGGGCTGATCTCTGATGTATATTATAGAAGGAATACATCGCGCACCTCTTTTACGCGCTCCCCAAACTTCCGCCTCTCCATCTCCCTGTCACTTCTGCTTCTCCTCCACCGCTTCCTCTATCGCTTCTTCGTCAAGTTGCGGGCCAACCTCCGTACAGACGATGCTCGACCTTTCCGGGACCGCAACCCACGGATCTCCAGGGCACTCACGTCTCGTTTTGCGCCCGCAGTTGGGGCCAGTATTGCGGGGTTTGCATTGGGGATATGTCCACAGAAGCAACTCCGACTGACAGCAGCCATCTACACAGCTACTCGTAGCTTGGAGTTTCTGTTCAATGCTTTAGATGAGAAGGGATGGTTTAAGGACCGACCTCGATGGTTCGGAAGCTGGTTGTTGATGCCCATCGCATGTGCACAACTCTTCCATGCGTTCATTTTTGATCGCGAGACTACACCCAAGGTTCGTCGAAACTGTTTGACACGGGCACGGTGCATACGCTGACTTTCACGGACAGTGGTTTGGAAATGTTATCCTGAGGATTTCTCCGAGCTACGTGCGCGGCCGCCCCGAGTCCCTGCCCTTGGAGATACCATGGCCGGAGAAGGAAGATGTGGTTGATTCCTTGGCCAATATTGCCAACCTACGATGGCCGTAAGTTCTAGCACCTACTGTAACAACAGGCTTTCCCAACTAATGCATCTACCAGGGCATTCGCATCTCCTATCTTACACCCCGGCAGCCCAAATACACTGCCCTCCACACTCACGTCCATCTCGCCGATCACCGGCCCTGCTCATCCCGCAATCTCCAGTCTTTCATGCGCCTTACTCCACCCGAACAGCCCCAGCTGCAGCACTGCCTTCCTGCATCACATCCTCCTATTAGTCCCGCCGCTTGCTCGTTTCTTAACCACCGTCACTCTAGCCCTATCTCTACGCAACATCAAGGCCCTCATGAAAGAGCCCATCAGTTCCATCAATAAGCTCTCTAAGAAGATCATCGCCTTGACCGCCATCCTCTCCGCGTCTACTGGCTCTGCATGGGGTAGCATCTGTCTCTGGAACACCCTCCTCCCACGCTCCGTGCTTCCCGCTAAACGGTTCTTCCTTAGTGGCGCGCTGGCAGGCGTTCCGTTTGCTTTCCTCACAAATAGCCGTGGTATCTTCATGTACTTCTTCCGGGCAGCCGTGGACTCGGCCTGGAAAACGGGCGTCAAGCGCGGATTGTGGAAGGAGTGGAAGGGTGGAGACTTATGTATCATTGTGCTGGCGTGGGCACTCATTGGGTCTATCCTCGAGACGAGGCCGTCTGCTGTGCAGGGGAAGGGTGTGCGGAAGGCGCTGGCGTGGCTCAAGGGGGACGGCTTTGCGGATCCAGTTGAGGTGGCGGCGAAGAGGAGGGCGAGAAAAGCAGCTGCGTCGAAGGCGGAAAAAGCGGAGAATGAGCCTTGAGATCCGGTCGTATTGTTAGCGAGTCTTATAGTTTCAGTGCGTCTTTTATGTTCATAGGTTCTGTTGATTCCAAGCGAGCGGCGGAGTGAAACCAACCCTGTATCGCGTGATTGATGCAAATACCAGAGAGGCACCCATTAGTGTTCCTAACATCAGCATTTTGTTCCTACCAATCCATATTGTACGTAGGTTGTCCGTCACCGCAGGATTCCAATGGTACTAGGCGGCGGTACAGTGATCACGCTCTTGTCACCATATTAGTCCACCTAGTGCGAATCGCCGAGCTCTGCTCAGCTTAATTAGTCCGGAGGAAAACATGTATATATCAGTTCGGTGGCTATCATGACGACAAGCAAAATCCTGGGCAGTCCGGAAAGCGGCAAGCTTTGACAGATGAAATTGCAGACACCTTGATATTGAGACCGCCGTTGTTGCCAGCACACTCCACAATTGGACGGAATCCGGCGTTGCTGCAGATATGCATTCAAAACATGCAAAAAACAAAAATGTATTCCATTGCGGGGAATCGAACCCCGATCTCCTGTGTGAAAGACAGGTATGATAGCCGTTACACTACAATGGATGTGATTCGAAGTTTGCGCGCATTTTGAAGCCATATGAACTAAGCCTTGACTGTCAGCCAGATATCGCTGTTGATTTACCCACCATGGGGGCCGTTTTGACAACAATCGCATCAAGACACAGAGAGTGGATTGCAAAGTAGGTAATAACATTCTCAAGGCATTATGATCCCAAAGATAAACTGGTGGTAAATGAATACCCGCTCCATGACCCAGACAGAATCAATTGAACGCGATTGATTCCCCGATGGATCCCAAGTGTGATGCTGCGTAGACTGTGGAGAGTCCAGACCCAGTCTTGACCCCGGAAAGGGCACCAATCCCCGCTGCCCCAACCCCGGCCGGGGAAACTCGCGCCGGGAATTACCAGAAGCGGAAGTGTTCTTCCTTAGTGCGGTGAGAATGTTTTTCGTGTCTCTCTGGAACAATTGATTACAATGGATTCAAGAAAGAACAGATAATCAACTAACTGATTAAGTGAGTGGGTGGGATATCGATGGAGAAGTCATGCATCATCCATCCCCAACTGCATTCCCCTCATGAGGAGGCTGGTCCATTTTATCATCATCGATGCCTGGATGCCTGCCATTCTGAATGCTGTGCTGCCTCCAGGAACCCCTTTTCCGACCGGAATCCGACCCACAGGACCACTCTGGAGGATGATATCCGGGGTCTCAGTGGCCATCGTTGCCCGGCTTTTCCAGGCTGATCTCCTACTAACTAGTGGCTACTGATCCATCTCGTGCTGGAATCGTTTCCCCTGCCAAACTAGACACCTGAGGAGAAGGTACTTGGCAGGTCCAGCTTCTCCGCATCCCCTCCGATAGAGCTAGACCGACTCTTTTTGCTGAAGCTCCTCGTCGTGCGGTTAAATTGCACGTCCTCGCTGTTGTCTCCTCCTCTCATTGTCCTCAATTCTCCTCACATCTTCTACAGACTGTTACACAAACCTCCCTTTCTCTAACTCAATTCTTCTACACTCTTCCTCTCATCCTTTATTATCACAATGTCTGCCAGAAAGCTAAAGATTGGCTGTGCCGGTCTGGGCCGCATGGGCAAGCGTCATGCCCTCAACTTCTTGCAGCGTACTCCCCGTGCAGACCTCGTCGCCGTGAGCACTCCGGACGACTCGGAATTGGAATGGGCCAAGGCCAATCTTGCTCCCTACGGAGTCACGGCGTACAAGAACTACGAGGACATGCTGAAGCACGAAGGCCTGGAGGCCGTCGTCGTTGCTTCCGCGACTGCCGTGCACGCTGAACAGGCTATCAAGGCCATTGAGGCTGGCAAGAACGTTCTCTGCGAGAAGCCCTTGTCTACCAGTGTCGAGATCGTATGTTTGCTCCTTCTTGCCCTCCCAATGCCTCCTTAACAATGCAGCTAACATATCTCTCATCAATAGTCCCAAACCGTCCTCGACGCAGCAGCCAAGAAGCCGGAACTGAAAGTAATGTGCGGTTTCTCCCGTCGCTTCGATGCCTCCTACCGTGATGCGTTCAACAAGATGTCCGCTGGTGGAATTGGTGCTCCTGCCGTCATGCGCAGTCAGACCTGCGACAAGCTGGACCCCACTGGATTCTTCGTCGCCTACGCTGAGTTCTCTGGTGGTATCTTCGTGGACTGCTCTATCCACGACATCGACCTGGCTCTGTGGTTCTTCGGTCAAGACAGCAAGGTCAAGTCTGTGTCCGCAGTGGGTATCACCGCCGTTGAGCCCGACCTGCGCAAGCACAACGACCGGGACAACGCCGTCGGTTTGGTGGAATTCCACAACGGCAAGATCGCCTACTTCTACGCCTCGCGCATGATGGCCGCTGGTCAGGAAGACACCACCGAGATCATCGGTACCAAGGGTAAGCTGGCCGTGAACACCCAGCCTGCTCTGAACCTGGTCAACATCTTCGACGAGAACGGTGTCCGTCGCGAGATTCCCCAGCACTACTACGACCGCTTCGAGTATGCCTTCGTCACCGAGGCGAACGAATTCACGGCCTGCTGCCTCGAGAACACCCCTGTCCCTCTGAAGCTCGAGGGTGCCGTCCAGGCAGTCCGTATCGGCGCCGCCCTTCAAGAATCGCTGATTACGGGCGAGAAGATCTTCTTCGACGAGGATGGTCAGCGCCTTCCCAAGGCAAGGCTTTGAAGATATGATAGACACGATAGATTTCTTGTTATGATTAGTATTTTCTTCATCATGTTAATGAAAAGCGCGATCGCTGTTCTTGTTTAATTGGAACTTTCTCATCAGCCTACATTAAGCTAAGCTGTAGTAATACTGGTTGTATACACCCCACCTACTACCAGGTAAAATAGTACTCAACCCCCACATCACATCAAACCACACACCTCCAGCACCCATCACTAAGTCACTACGTACGAATAAAAGTAGAGACAAGTGAACACCATATCAGCAGCCTTTATGGACCCCAAGTTAAACACGACCTCACCCACTACTATATCATCCTCTGAACGTAGATTTCCCTGATCATACCAGCGACTACTACTACACACAGACAGCTCCCAATAACTCACCTACTTAGGTAGCTAACTCAGTCAGTAGCAGCTAACTAATTAATTCAGTTCAGTTATAACTAGAGAAGCCCAACCCCACCTAGTACCCCGCCACAACCCCCACCCCCAAAAAGGCAAGGTCGGCCGTTCCAGACTTTCCAACTCCACTAAAAGCTTTTTTTCTCTTATATAACCGACAAGGGCAACATTCCCCGGGTGGAAGTCGACTCCGGGACCTTGTTTCCGAAGTATGTATGCAGAAGGGTAATGGATCTTTGTTATTGGTGTGGGTGCGTGGTGGTCATGCAGATTGTAGATCATATTGGTCGAAATCTTAGCCGTGGGAGGATTTACATGCTTGTAAGTAAGTGTCATGGTGGGTTTTTATTTAGTTAGGTAGATGAGGGGTAGATGCTTGTTTCCTTAATGCTTAGATCATGGTGATTTGTCGATTTGTCGCATCATTGGCCTGATCTACTGTGTTCACGTGCTTGATTTAAGAGGGGGGGACTTTTATCTGCGGAGTACAGGGAAGAGCAAGAGTGGTATTGGAGATAAGGGAATCGATTCCCATTCCTTGGTTCAGAAAGTGACTGCAGTAGGTCATGGATCATCGCTTGCGTGCATGCTAGGGTCGGTAAAATAAACGGGGAATAAGAAGCAAAAGTGCCAATACATGTATCATCCAACCAAGAAGAAAAATCATACATCATGTCAATTTTCTACCACTTGATCACCTTGTTGGGGAAGTACTCGTCGATCAGTTCGAGGTAGTATGGCTGTTTCAACATTTATTAGTCAGATGTTTTACAGGTATTAGAAGAATGGGGGTAGGCTTGCTTACCTTGAGTTCCTCAGGGCTGGGGACATCGTCGCTCTTGCTGTACAGGTCGTATGGGTTAAAAGCCTTGACAGCCTTGAACATCTCCTTGTCGTGGTCGTTCATCAGCTCGTGGTACGCGCCGGCGTTGTGCCAGGGGTAGAACGAGTGGTAGCGGATCATGGCAAGGGCCTCGTCCGGGAGAGTGGACTGGTCCTTGACGACGTGGTAGAGGTATTCGTCGTGGCCCCAGGAGAGCATGACGTTGTCGAGACCGCAGCCGGGGCTGTAGATTCCGAACTTGGTGTCGTAGATGGGGTGGTTGAAGTCCTCGTTGTCCTTGAAGGACTCGCGGCCGTAGATGATGCGCTCGTCGAAACCGCAGCCGACGGGGAAGGTGTCTCCGACGACATCCCACTGGCCCTGGGCGTCGAAGAAGTAGAGCAGCTTGCCCAGGTCGTGGATGAGGCCGGTCAGCTGCATCCAGCGGGGCTTGCCGTCGCGGCGGATGGCCTCGGCGGATTGCAGGAGGTGCTCAATCTGGGAGAGGCTGGTGTCCGGGTCAGACTCGTCGATGAGGGTGTTGAGCTTCTCCATCGCCTCCCAGATGGTCATCTCTGCGCGGGTCTTGGAGTGGAACTCATTGCGGGCCTTGAGGTTATAGGCCACGGTTTGCTTGGTGTGCTGTTCCTTGTAGAAGTTCTTGACCCGGTCGCAGGCGTCTTCGTACTGACGGAACTTGGTCTTGTCCTTGCTCTTGTCAAACTCAGACTCTTCATACAGACCCTTCTCCTTCTTGATGTTGTCCTTGAGGACATTGACGTTGTCGATGGCGTCCGACAGCTCCTCGAGAGCCTGTCCGTCACGCTTGGTGTTGAACACCGGGGCATCAGGAGATACTGCGACTGGTGCCATTGTGATTGTGAATCCTTCGAGGATGTATGAAAGAAAGAGAGAGATGGAGCTGAGCTTTTGGGGTATCAAAGAAATGCTCTGGGGTATGTTGTTGAGAAGGAAACAAGCTCGAGGAGTGAGAGCATAAATATCAATGTTCTACGCACTAGAAGACCGAAAATGTATGGTATTTCCGAAAGACCGACGCCTGCTAGTCCTTGTGTGGATGACGTTGTATGATTCTAGAAATCCGAAGAGAATCGATCGTCGAGACCATGGCGCTGTAGTCCTGGAGAGTGGGAGCATGGCTGGAGCCCGGAAAGTGGCTTCCGCAGGTCAAGAATGTCGGTGATACGCCTCTGGGGATCGCCCCCCGTCAGCGTTGGAACGGTGGAACGTGCGACGATCTTGTCCTACAGATCTGGATCCAACGGATAGGCTCAGCGTTGCGGAGAAGTGAAATCATCCCATTCCAGCCCCAGTCTTGGCTGCTGCACTGGGCGCATTTTAGGATACTGGTTTCCGACGCGGACGACCCTCGGGTTCACGCACGGCCCGTCGTTGTCCAAAGAGATTCCCTTCATTGCTAAACTTGTGTCTTCTGCATTTCCTTTGGCAGGGTGTCGTGACGATCATGGTCATGATCGCTAGTCTATGATCTTCCTGTCCTGATTCTCGTCGTGATCTCCGCATGCCTCGACGTGCCCACGATCGCCACAAGGCCGGATATCAGTCAGCTAGTCGCGCGTACTGAGCCAGTGTCCCTGAGAAGTGGAGCTGATTGTGACGGGGTCAACGGCTATCGAACACTAAACTTCCCGCAGTTCGGGGATGCCGCTTTCTTGCTATTGCCTTTGCCATTCGAAGGGTGAATAATTGATGAGCCTAGCTAGCGATATGTGCTGGAAGCAGTCAGCGTACGTTGGCTGTAGATGGAGTACCTGTGTAACTGACTGTTAGTGGGAGTGACTTGAGATGAGGATGAAGCTTGAACAGGCGAAATTGGAGATGGCCTCGGATTCATTTGGCCCGAATGGCGGGGGATGCGGAGGGGCGGCGTGGGGGTCGCCTTTTTCTCCCCCTCCTCTCCTCTCCTCTTTCCAACAGCCTTATCCTCGTCTTCTTGTCGTCTATCTGTCTTCTTCTCTTCTTCTGCACTCTCCCGCAGACTCTACAATCCTCATTCCCTCCAATTCTACTCATATATCGCCAAAATGGGTTCGACTTCGACCGTTGCAGACACCCGCTTCAAGCTGAACACTGGGGCTGAGATTCCCGCCCTCGGACTCGGTATGGCACAACTCCAGATAATGTCAAGAGGAAGCTGGCTAATCTCTGTGCAGGAACCTGGCAGTCAGGTCCCGGAGAGGTCGAAAAGGCTGTGGCGCATGCCATCTCGGTGGGTTACAGACACATCGATACCGCTTTCGCCTACGGCAACGAAGGCGAGGTTGGCAAAGGTATCAAGGCGGCCATTGAGTCTGGAGTTGTCAAGCGAGAGGACCTCTTCGTCACGACCAAGCTGTGGAGCACATGGCACTACCGAGTGGAACAGGCTCTGGACAAGAGCTTGGAGAACCTGGGACTGGACTATGTTGATCTCTACCTGGTCCACTGGCCTGTGGCTATGAACCCCAATGGTGAGTCTTCCACTGTTCAGAACCAGTGCGAGGCACATATTGACATCGCAAAGGAAACCACCCCAACATCCCCACACTTCCCGACGGCTCCCGCGATCTGCACCTGAATCACTCCCATATCAACACTTGGAAGGATATGGAGAAGCTTGTCGGCAGCGGAAAGGCCAAGGCCATCGGTGTCTGCAACTACAGCAGGCCCTACCTTGAGGAGCTCCTTGCCCAAGCCACCGTTGTTCCAGCCGTCAACCAGATTGAGAACCACCCTTGTCTGCCCCAGCAGGAGGCTGTCGACTTCTGCAAGGAAAAGGGCATCCACATCACCGCATACAGCCCTCTCGGCAGCACGGGTAGTCCGTTGCTGACGGCAGAGCCTATTGTCGAGGTTGCGAAGAGGAAGGGTGTGGACCCAGCTACGGTCCTGCTGAGCTGGCACAGTACGTATCTTCCAAGTCGAATAATGCGAGAATGTTGATCACTAACTGCGTCCTCCGTGTAGTCAGTCGTGGCTCTTCCGTCCTTGCCAAGTCCGTGAACCCCTCTCGGATTGAGGGCAACCGCAACTTGGTGGCATTGGATGATGCTGACATGGCGACCATTGCCAAATACACGAATGACCTGGCCTCGAAGAACGCCTTCCAGCGCTTTGTCTTCCCTCCTTTCAAGCTTGACTTTGGATTCCCGGACAAGATCGGCCGCGTATAAGCTCCTGGTGAGTGATCGACGGTCTCGGATGTTGGCAATCTAGGGTATAGAGGTATAGATGGTCTCGGGAGATGTATAGCTCATAGAGCAGAGATGTCTGTGCATTTCTTCCTACTTTACTGTGCATAATGAAAATGAAACTGTTATGATATCCACCTGGCATGTCCGCCAACTCCGGTGCAGAAAAGATCAAGAACGAAAACTAACTCCAGGGCTATTCAACGTGAGCACGTGCACTTCCTCCAGTGAATCTCGCAATAGCAACGCCCTCCAGCAAGCGACAAGAACGCACGCAAAACACACAAAGAAGTCCCTAGAAGTGAAAATAAAAACCCAATATTGCTGCGCTTCACCGCTCCAGCTCTGCTTTTCTTCTTTCCCTCACTTGCTTCCTTCGTCTTCTTCCCCTTTTCTGTGTTACCCTCCTCATCTTTCCTACCTTTCCATCTCAAATACTTTTCGTCCATCTTCATCACCTGCACACGAGTCACAAAAGCATCAAGTAGGCGGACCACCCCTCTCTCCCACCTCACTGGGGAGAGCAGGGGTGGCTCGCTACTGTTTGGCGTCTGGCGACCGACATCCAATCCACTCCCTCTCCAAGCTGATTTCTGTTGTCACCGTCACGGGTCCTTGGCCTTGCTTGCAGACACTCTTGAAGACGAGATACTCCCCAAAGCCTAGCTCCTTCGTCTCTCTGGGGAGGTCTTGCTCAGTGATCTCGCCTTGCTTGGCTAGCTCTCGCAGTGCCTGCAGGCGTCGTGACTCGCGCTCTCTCATTATCGCTTGTGCCAGCTCGTTCGACAGTACCCGGCGTGCACTCAGGGTCCTGAATACCTCTTGCAGATGCACGTACGGGAGGCTGATCAGCACAGCAGAGGTGACCAAGGTCTCACGGCTTGGCTTGTTCTCGGTTGTTGCTGTTGAGTTCGCGGAGGCAGATCCCGGCTCGGAGCCTATAGCGCCAGGGGCAGTTTGCAAGGACTCTGGGACGCGATTTGGGACACATAGGCTTTGGGCTTGATGGTACAAAACGAACTTGTCATCGATGCTCTCAGCGATAAATGACAGCGCCGCCCTGACCAGCAATGGGGCCCAGATCTCTCGGAGCTGTCGATTTCTGACTAGGACATGTCCGGAGCGAGCTTGATTGGCACGAGGGGTGCCCGGAGGAGTATCGGTTCCTTCCAGAATAATTGAGAATCTATCCACGCGGAGACCAAAGTGGATGATCGTTTCGATAGTGCTCCAGTCAATCAGCTCCAGTGCCATTCTGATGCCGGCTTCGAGGATGTTATTGACATGAAGGAAAGCTCCCGATGCGGCGTACGATAAGGCCAGGTCGAGCATGGCTGTTCTGATCGGGAATGGGTACATGCCTTGACTCTCCTCGGTGTACCCCAGTACTGCAAGGGCTTCGTTTCTCAGCCGCGCGCCATGGAGAAGTGGTGACCCATACAGGTTGCGAATCGCATGTTCGAACCCCTGTATCAAGTTGACTTGGTCACCCAGTGTCACAGCAATCTCCCGGTGTCCCTGCTGATAGAGTTGAGTCCGCAGAAGCGCGGCGACAAAAGGGCTGCGAGCGATGACGGCCACCTGCACGGGGATTATGGCGGATTGGTACAAGCCATTCTTCGAAGTCAGTTTGAAGTGAAAATCGCACAGCTCACGATTTTCGAACAATTGGAGGAGGTGTTCCGAAAATGCTTCCACATTCTTGAGCTTGTCATTCTCGCCTGGCAATCTGTTAGCTTCGAAAATACGAACAGACTGCCAGTTTACAATATTCAACTCACCTTTCTTTCCACCAGAAGTGTTGCTTTCAGCGACTGTATTACCGCCTTTCACACCTTGACCGATGTCACTGGGGGTCTCAGTGTCGCTCTTGGCCGACACAGTATTGAGATATGTCAGGCAAGTGCAGCAATCGCCTTTGTGGTGTGAACAACAGCAAGACCATCTCGGGGGACAGTTACAGTCTTGCATGGGCTTATGCACACAACAGCTTGGGTCGAAGCGGCAGGGAGCTCGTGCGTGGGCTCGACAAAACTGCTGAATTTCTCGGTCCTTAACAGCGCGATAATCGTCCTGGCTGTTAGGCTCATCTGATCGCGTGCCTGAAGTACGCACTGCCTCTTCCGAGGAGCAGTCCACATGTGAGGTGGAGGGTTGCGAATTCAAGTTGCCAGCGGCACGCATCTCACTTACGGGGCTCTGTTGCGAACGATAGGCGTGTGAGATATGGTCGACACTACCACTGCCAGGTCGCTGACTGGCGGACGAAGTACTCAACATGGCAGGCACAGCTCCCTGGAGGTTTCGCTGTTCTCTTTCCCTGCAAGACGAGCTAGCCTGAGCACTAGCATTGCGTTTCTGTTCAATCTGGCGGTCGAGAACTTCGCCGAGTTTCATCGCTTCCATGATCTTCGCCTTGAGAGCAGCAGCTTCGGCGGCTGGAGTCATTTCGGCCACAGGCGAGTTCGTGATTGCAGATGAAGCAGGCTCGCCAACACATGTGTCCTCGGTTGCACTGGAATAGGGTGGAGGCATGTTACCATTCTTGACCTCGGCACCAGCAGTAGCAAAGGTGGTAGCATCAGCAACATTATCATCACGGTGGTCACCATTCATCTCGGCCTGCTTCTGTTGATGATCCTCCTTGGCCACGTCACAGCCAGCAACAGCATCATCAACAACGACATCATTGTCCACGACCTCAGCAGCCTTACCCTTGTTCTTGTTTTTGTTTTTTCTATTATTCTTCCTCTTCGGCTTACTCTTTTTGGCCTTGCGCTGCTCGGTTGGTCCGTCAACCTGCGGCAAGAAATGGAAGACCGGGTCCGCAGACTTGGTCCGACGAATTTCTGGGCCCATATCGTTGGGTTTTCGTGAGATCCAGAAGTACGTGTCAAATGCGTCATCAACGCAGGGCAACTGGGACGTGCAGAAAGATCCGCGACGTTGCATAGCGGCGTATACCGTCAAACTAGCCAAGAGCATGAGAAAGAGATGAAGCAGAAGTCTTCAACAACCACCGACGATATTCTCTTACTCACCTAAAGTCGAGTGTTTTTCTTTCGAGCTGTCGAGTCGAGTTGATTTTAGATATCAGGAATCAGCGACGAAGAATCGATTGGGAAGCAGTTTTTCAACTATGCCAACCCGGTTGACGATTAGTTTCTTGATGATGAAGAAAGACAGAAAGAAAGAAAGAAGGAGACCGTTATCAAAAGACCAACACCAAACCTACCTTGATCCTAAGAATCTTCTTCGATTATGCTTGTGATTCTGACTACCTAAGTATGAAAGAAGGAGCCGTTATCAACACAAATGAGAAAAGCGAAAAGACGTGTCTGTTTTATTTTTATAAAATACCATGAACAAGAAAGCCCTCAGAGATAGTGTTTCTAAATTGATCAAACAAACCGTTTCTCTGTTACTACTTACTGCCTCCTAGAAAACATCTAGCCGTTTAGACAGTTCAGTCCCCTAGACGATACTGCACAGGAGTATACCTGTCGTCTCGAGAAAGTGGATGCAGATCCGCACAGTAGAGAGAGAAAGACACCATGATCTCCATCCCATCATAGAACCATCAAAGTTCATCTCTTTCTGATAGCCAGCTATCTCATCATCAAATCTAAGTATATGTGTAGTCTTCTAAAGCCCCCGAGACACCCTCCAAACCTATCTAGGAACCAAGAATTCATGAAATCGATGGTGTGATGGGATATACGCATCTCAGATATCTACACGTGAATCCTATAACATCAAATATCAGAGACCCGTTCGTGCTGACGTCGTGCTGCAGAGGGCTCCGTGAAACACGTGACCCACCCTTCTCTTTTCTTTCCACCTCTGGTTTCCCAATCCTGACGATGAGATTATTACGGGTGAATGAAGTCACTCTGCCTCACGTAGATGACTGACTTACTGACTAACTAGGTTGCATGGTTTGTGCTTGCTTGCTTGCTTGGTTAATTATTTGCTTGGTTGGTGTGTTGGCTGTTTCGCTGCTAGGAGTGGCTTGGTTGTGGGGGAGGGGAGTCGAAATTAGGAGATCTGTAGGCAGAGGACTCTTTGTCTAGAGTAGGGGTAATAGGAGGGCGGATAGGAGGGCTATCGATGGAACTATCATTACTTAGAGGAGGCAGAATCATTTTTGAATAGTTTTTGAATTATCTACCTACTATTGGTAGGCTAAATCTTGTTTGTTGGGATATGATATGATATGGTATGATAGCACACAAGGAAAAGTCGCTCGACAAGATAATGACTGGAGAAGAAATCAACACACACAGAGTAGGAAACAATGACAGTTGTGTCCTGTCCGCTCAACATAAACGCTGTTGGTATATCATGATGTATGCGAGAATTCCAAACGACAGGTATCGAACATTAAAAATGCAGAATGCTAGTTCAGGACATCGAGTAATACATCATGATCGGAGATCGGAGAATGGTAGGTAAAGGAAGGAGAGAGAGATAATAGGGAAAAGGAAATAATGTGAAGGAAGGGACGAGTGAAAAAGAAAGGATTGAATGAGGTTCGTAGTTTTGAGGATGAGAGGATCAGAACATGCCTCCATCCATGGGAATCTTGGGTGGTGGGTATGAAGGAACGGCTGGCGGTGCCTCAGACATCAGGTGTTGAAGCTGCTGTCGGGCCTTTGCGTTCAGGTTGCCTCCCTCGCTGGACGTTTTGCGTAGCCGAGCTCGGGATCTGGGCCGCTTCTCGCCATCGTCGGAGAAATTGCTGGTTTCTTCCATCATGGCTGCATCAAGTGATGGCGCATACTGCGACTCGTGTCTTTCGCCCTTCAGGGCACCAAGGATGGTTTGTGTGGTGGTCTGGCGGCGACGACGAGGGTTCATAGGCGGAATTGGAGGCGTATCGATGCCATTGCTCAAACTCGCGCCGGGAGGGAGACCAACGGTCGGTACGTTCGAAGTGCAGGAGACAAATCTTGGTTCGGAGATCAGCGCCTTGGTGACTGGTCGCTTATGGAGAGCATTATGACCCGGAGCTCGTGGAGGAGGTGCCGCGGTAGAGCTATTGGTGGTCACCGGGGTTAACGAATGGCCTTGGGACATGTCCTCCAAAGGTGGTGTGGCATTGGCAGAATAGGGGGCGATAGGCGAAGGCCGTGGGGCAGCAGTACCGATTAGCGACGTGGTGCTAGCAGCTGGAGCTGGAGGATAAAAGGGGCGTTCATGATAGCTCGAGACCGCAGATCGACTGTCACTACGGTATCTTCCAGAAGCAGCAGAGGCGGACCGGTCATATGTGACAGGTTCGCTGACTTCAGCCGAGACACGAGTGGAAGCCGGGACAGAGGCCAGACCATACTGGTCATAATCGGGGAACGCGTACGGCCTATGGACACCGTGAGCGACCTCTTCCAGGGTCTCCAGTCCATCTCTGTCTCGCCGCGTGCGACTCTTGGAACGACCAGAGGCATCCGAGGTCGAGCGATCTCGGCGAGAACGGAAGCTGGAGTGCGGAGATGCACCGCGGCTGCGGCTAGACTCGCGAGAATCTTCCTGGCTGCTGCGCCCGAAGACCCTGGAGCGGAAGGATCTTTCTCCAGCGATATGTGGCGAGCTAGAGTTGGAGTGTTTCGCGAAGCTGAATGATGGCCTCTCCTCTTCTTCACGCCACAGGTCGTCCGAGACCAAAGCTGGGGTGGATGCATTGGCAAGGTTGAGGCCCCTTACGCCCTTCAGATGCTGCTTCCCGGACTTGTTCTTCAGGAAGGCAAAGGCATTGCCGGGTTTGCTTGGGGTGAAATCTGGAGTCTGGCGGCCTGAAACAGGACTGGCCGACCGGCTTTCTCCTTCGGCAAACCCTCGAAGCTTTTCCTGCACTTTTCTGCGTCTCTCTGCCAGCTCGTTGGCAAACTCTTCGCGCTCCCTCTGTGTCTCCGTGCTTCCTTCGCGTCTGTGTCTAGCAATAAGCTCATTCTGCCAGTGTGCACTGTTCTGGGCGCCCGCGTGGTGCTGCAGAACCGGCTCCACCGGAATATCGGTGTCGAGGGGCTTCTCAGGAAGGCCTGGAGATGGAGGAGGGTAAATGGACGATCTGTCACTGTTGGATCGCAAGTGAGCACGAACGAGGCCGCTCAGACCCAGGCCTGCTGGTCCCAAGGTGGGTGAATCGGGCTTCTCAGGAAGGCCATCATCATCCCCGGGACCACTCTCAATAATCTCGTTTTCCGCAATAGGCTTCAGATCACCAAGGTCCGAATATCTGACTTCAGGCAAAGGACTTCGGTGCTCACTGGTGGGAGTGGATGGTTTGGAGGGTGTTTCCGGCCGAAGCGCAGGGTGGATATCGTCAGTGGCGTAGCGGGAAGCACCGCCGTCATCCTCCGAGTCACTAGGACTAGGGTTCGAGAAGAACGTGCCATTGTCATTTCTTGTGGGAGGGGAGTTGACAGCGGATCGGCTACCTGGCCGTTGAGCCTCGCTATAGTGAGAAGATGCAGAGCCCGGTCTGGACGCATAGCTCGTGTTGGACAGCCCCCTGGCACGGCCGGCGCGCTCTTGGGGATAGGCCTGTGCAGGGAGAGGAGGAAGTCGTGCTAAAGGTGGCGTATTCCTTCCCTGATGCATTTGCAACTGACGCCGTGTAAACTGGCTCTCGTCAAACATGCTGTTTGGTTTGTTGAATAGGCCGGCTGCTGTGGCTTTCCCATGGTCTTCCGGGTTCAGAGCGGCCATCAGGGGGGCTTTATCCTCATTCTCGCTAGCGGGAGGGCTCAACGGAGGGGCACCGTACGCAGAGTTTGCTTGAGTTTGCGGTTCCCTGGTATTCACCCTAGCAGGCTGTTCTGGCGACCTGGGCATTGACGGAGGGCTGGTCGGCCGGGGATCGGTGCCGGCCGGTTCAGCAATAGTGAGTGGCTGCAGCCTGTCACGTAAGTTCGTGGCGCTTCTGGAAAAGGCACGGTTCAGGGGAGGCAATTCGGGACCCGCTCCGCGTTGGCGGCTCAGGCTTTCTAGTCGCTGCAATGTGGAAGTCTGTTGGTTCTGAGCTGACTGAGCCAAGCCTTGCCCATACAGACGACGGGCTTTGACCGAGCCACGTTCCGGAGCCATGTTCGGCACTGGTGGCTTAGACTGGGGGGCTTGCGTGTCTGCCGAATGTGTCTGCGACGGAGGCGCGATAAAAGACTGTTCGTCGAAAGAGGTTGCCGCTGTTGATGTGCGCGCATTCGAAGTGGGCCCGGATGCCGTTGAGGAGAAAGTTGTTCGCTTCGTGGAACCAGCGCTCGATAATGCATCCTCTGACTCCTGGGTTGGACTGTCCTGCGGTGTTTCCTCTGCCGACGCATTCTCGCGCTCCGTCAACTTCAGTCGTTGGAAAGCCGACATGGTTAGATCGTGGTCATAGAGCGCACGGCCCCCCATTCGTCCGGATTCCGAGTTCCCTCCTGAGGTCGTCTTGGAGGAGGGAATCTTATACACCTTTTGCCGTCCACCGAACAAGTTGTTGCCCTCGGCTCGACGAGCCCTGCTCATAATGCTGCCCTGTTGAGAACGATCATCGTCCGTACCGTATCCATTATTGTAATCCGAGGCGATCGAGTGCGTGCGCCCTATGTTCATAGACGGCCGACTTCCGTCAATGGAGACCTCGTCAATGTCCGACAGAAGGCTTGGGTTGTGACCAAAGAGGTTCAATCGTGAAGCACGCTTAGGGAAGAGCACACTATCGTCGCTGGCTTTCCCTATCATTGAATCCGGATCATCTTGTTCCCTCAACATGCTAAATCGTGCGGATAATTTGGGCATCAGGAGACTGGTGCGGAAGTCGTCGGTCGAGGGCAATGCATTGGAAAGGTCGAAGTCTTGCTTTTCCTCGGGTTCCTCCTTCTTGGACTTCTTCGATAGCATGGAGCTAAGGCTGACCGAGCTGGCTTCGGAGAATTCGCCATCTTCCCTCACCTTCTCCTTCTTTGTCTTGCGGAACCGATTCATGATGGTGTACCGGAAGTTTGGTAAAGAGCGACGGTCAAGGCGATCGTAGGGGGGGGGATGTGAAGATCGGACAGTCGAAGTTCACGGCGTAAGGGAGTCGCAGCCGATCCGACACTTACACCGAAGCGCCAATACTGGATAAGAACCAACCGGTCAGATACGCTGAGGTTGCACAATGGATGGGTGCTGGATGGGTCTTGAACCTACCAGGTGAGGGCTACGACGCGAGAGAGAAACGAGTGAACGGATGGGACGAGGGTGGTGGTGGAGGTGGAATAGCTTGTGGAATGGACGCTATTCCAAATTCCCGGTCATCCCCTGGGCATGCCAGTGTAACGGAGAAGAGAGTTGAGCCAATTGCCAATAATAAGCGTCGCTTCGGGTGGGCTGGTCTTAGTCGATAATGCGCGAGAGAAATAATAATAGCTAACGATGGCTAGCGATGAAGATAACTAAATCCAGGAACTAAGCAGAGATGCTAATATCGGTCGGACTGGACAGAAGGGGCGTCTGCATGAGCCGGGTAAGGAATGTGGCTGCACCGTCGACAGCGGGAGCGGAGTAAGTAGATTACTATCTATTTGTTGCTGAATGAAGCCGGTTCGATATCCGGTGGAGAGTAACCCCCGAGAAATCGATTGATGGAGTCGATAGTTCGAGGAGACGGCGTCGAAAGCGCAATTGAAAACGAATGTGGTTCCGGTGATATGGCGGAGGATGAGGAGGCGATGTGAAGGGGAAAGGAGAGACAGTGTCCGAAAAGTATGCGACACGAGAAGCAATGCAAGAAAAGAAAAGAGAGGAAGAGAGCTGGACGAAGGCGAGAAAGAGTAGAGTGGAAAATAAAAATAAAAAGGAAAGGGAAAAAGAGCAACGATCGCTCTGGAAGGTATGGAAGACTAGAAAAAAAAGAAGGGATCTGGATTCCTTTCGATCGTCATTCTGGTTACCCTTTATTTTTGATGCATTTATTCTATTTTATTTTATTTGTCTTTTCCCATTCTTCTCTCGTAGTTCCCCATCTCGGGTTCCAAAGTATTTTATCATTTTCTTTTTCTTCTTTTTTTCTACTGCCTACTTAATCATAAACAATGATTTGACATGATTGACTCAATGGCTACCACTTTTCAGACTTCTCTCCCTCACAAGCTGACGGGGAGGGGGAAGAGAAAAAGAAGCGTGGAAAGTGGATTATGATTCTGAATGATGACTGAATTGAATTAGTCTACTAGTAATATTATTATTATGTGGGATCGCATTATTGGGGCCCAATTGGCCAGCGCTGGGATGGTCGCTGGAACCCAAGCGGATCGACACGAGATTCGCTGGCCAGTTTTCCAATCCCATTTGAATGCGTCTCTTTGCTCCTCCTGCAGTCCGAATTTTCAGTGCGGCGTGGCTGTCCTTTATTACTATGTTTCTTTTTGCTTCTTCTTGCTCATTCTTCACCGCAATTGATAGTGAGATTTGTGAAGAAACAAGAAACTGCTGCAATCTATCTAGCTACTAAATTACTTCTCATCCTTGAGTTTTTCAGCCAGCTGTAACCGGGGAAGACTACCATTATTTCCCCTCAGGCACCGACTCCACTTGTGCTCCGGTGCCTGGATCATAACAGAACCCGAAACAGATTAAACTGTCACATAATCCATGGATGACTCTTGCCCGTACCGTACGGTACCGCCGACCAGGACCCAATTGCCCCTTGCAGACTCCACCAACCATCAATGAACTGCAAATCGAATGGAGCTCTGGTCACTGGGTCCTGGTCAGGTACCTTACTTACCTTCCCTGTACCGTATTGTTGTCCCTGGAACTGGATGGAGACTGCGAGAGTATGCCTGCCAAGGTTGGTTTCTCTTCTCTTATTTCATTCATGACAACTAGATAACTACTTCTTACCGACCTTCCCTATAACTCACTAGTAGTTACTACTCCATGTCATTAAACTTTGGAGATTGTGCTACAAGCAGCAAACCTAATTCTCCCTCTCATTCATCTTAACCGGAAACCCAATCTCGTTTACGGGAAAATACTAAGAGACAACGAAAACATTTCACTTACACAATCGTTTATGACCGCGTCTCACGGGATGTGGGCCGATCTGGGGCTGAGGGCTGAAGCCTAAGCCTCAAAAAAGTCCTCGCGACCTCGAGTACTACCGAATTAAGTAGTTAAGTTGCTAGTATCTACAGGGCACCCTTCACCCAACGTTGTGATGTGCACCCCCTTCAAACAAACTTCATTGGTGGTGTCTGAAATCTAGTGAAGCAACTGCTGCCTTCAGGGACCCTCTTCATCAGGCAATCGGGGGGGGGGAGGTGTCCTGAAGCGACCAGCTGAGCTGGACTTTCTTCCACCTCAACCCTCGCGAAAATATGACCTGTCTATCGGATGCTGTTTCATGCCCTGTGAACTTTATCCCAAGACCGCTAGAGGAGTTCCGGAAATTTGGACGAGCGGGACGATCATCTCGACTGCCGTCGGGTAGACTACACCATGTCACCACCATCATATTACTGGATCAATAGTAGGATTACTAGGTGGTGTCTGTCCCCACGCTGCTTTGATGCGAGTATTTGATATCATCGGCATCAGTAGACGGTTATCGCGTCGTTCTGATAGACTCACGGACGCAATCGGAGTACATGGCCTGCAGTCATCCTGCATGGACATGTGTCCGATGCAGCTAGTCGCGATCAAAGCATACGAAGTGCTCCGCAATCTGAGCTCTCCTCCCGCGCCATACCGATGTCAAATACATAGCTATACTCAGTTAAGTCCGGAGTACTCCGTCGAGAAAATCAGGGCCAATATTGAACATGCATGAAATAGCGCATACCCCTCCCTGAGAGAGGGGGCAAACAAAAGACCCAAACATGACTCGCTAGCCAAACAGGGCCATCAGCAAGGCAAAGTTAGCAGCATGGGGATATAACCCTGAGTAGCACCTTGATCCGAACCGTCTCTCGAGTGAGTTCATGCTCCGACGACTGATGGTCCTGACTAATCACACTGGGAACCGGTTTCTCGTGCGGACCAGGCGGCATGGTTCATCAGTCTCTTGGTTGAGGTGGACCGGTTTGTGAAGTTTGAGATCTAGTACGTCATCCACGGTCTCGGTCTCCATTGATGTTCCTGGTGAACCTAAGCATTCTGGTAAACTTGTTCGAGATGGAGAGAGCAAGGCAAACAAAAGTAACTAGAGTAACCGAGTCAGGGTCACGGGTCTGGTTTCGGGAGGGAAATTGACAGCCGTTGGACGGTCAAACCTACTTTGGATTCGATGACCAACTAGCTCTGCTTTCACCTTCTCATTACGGGTATGGTACCGCCTTTATTCGGATGGGGCTTTCCCAGGAGAGAGCGCAGCCTCACCCCGAGGGGAATTAGAGTCAGTCACAGGATCAAGCCAGCAGTCAGACTATCAGTCAGTCAGCCAGCCAGCCAGTGCCAGGGCTGGTGAGTGCCCCTGACTAGACCAGTTTCTGGTTAGTCATTATGCCCAGTAGTACGGAAACTATACACTACTGACTGATAGTACACAGTAGGGTAGCAGTAGGGTAGAGGAGAGAATATTGGAATCTTCGTGAGCACACAATGCAGCGAATGTGTAAAATGTGTAAATTATGTAGAGAGTCCGGCAGTAACTAGCAGTCTACTCCGTAGCAGACCAGACTTGGATCGGATTATCTCCGCCCGTTCGGTTGAACTCTGGCACAGACTGAGAAGAACGAAAGGCACAGGCACGACGTCGGTGGGTGCACTTGCAATAAGTCTCTTGGCTTACTAGCATACGCGGCATACGATAAGAACAATCTTAACTGGAGAAAATAGCATCGACGATGGTCAGCCACATCATCATGAAGTCATTAATCTCGTCCCATCCCGCGTCTCCATCCTCTACTGCAGCCTGTCATCCAGATTGATTATCTAGTATAAGCAAGACAAGACAAGAAGACTAGAAAGCCACGCTGCTGCCAAGGTCAAGTCACTTCCCCATTTCTCCCGCGCTGGATTACTAGTATCGCTAACCGCTGGTGGACCAGAACCACAAAAGGCCCAACCAAGAATCCTCGACTCCTCCCGAGGGTTCCAGATCAGTCCTTTCGACCTTCCAGTTAATTAATTCAATTTCCGAGATCCATAATCAAGGGAGGGGAAGCAGAGAACAGCATCTGTGACTAATCCCACCCAGCCTAGGCTTAGTTAGACTTACTTTCCTCGATTATGAGCGAGCATCGGCTCGAGCCAATCCATCCCCGATCGACTGGGTCTTGGGATCAAAAATCGTCCGCTGCTCAAGCTTTGCGCGGAAATAACTTCTCCTTCCAACCGATCGGCCGGTGTTTCACTTTCCAGCGGGGGGTTAGGGATGCAAGTTCCTTTTCATATCCCTCCAGTGCCATCTACGTTTACGGAGTTACTTTGTCTGGAACTCTAACTCATCGAGAAGAGAAGAAGAAGTGCTAGACCTGCTCCTGGAACATCCTAGCGTTATACTCTCCGTATGGACGCCCTGATTGCCGAGTAACTCCAGCCTTGGATCCGGCTCCTGGCAAGGCTCGTCTGATCGACAACCACACCATCACCTCAACTTGTTTGTCAAGGGGCATCGCAAGGCGGATCTCTAACAGATGGCTGGCTGGCTGGCTGGCTGCCATGGAGATGTTGGCTGCAAAGGACAATGGGTTCCGATCCCACACTCACACCCTTGCAGCACCTAAGACATTGTGCACGAACACAACCCCGTAGGAGGAAAAGGTTAGAAGAGCTGCTGCCTGCAGAGAGAGCTGTGACACTTTGCGTGTGCATTTGAATGTCGTAGACAAACAGACGGCCGCCCACATGACGCCATCCGACCGCGGTGTAACCACTACGGAGTAACTAACTGAGTGCAACAGCTGCTGTTTGCTAATCCTCTGAGAAGCTCAATGAGACAACAACATCATCCCCTCTCGGCATTACTAATCCGTTCTCCGCACCGAGCCGGGCCTTAACAGAACAAGCTCTGGAGCTTCAAGCTTGAACATAGCAGCTCTCAATCTTCTCTATCAGATTCCCAATAACCGATACAGCTCTATTCAACCCATCAATCGAATCGACACATCCATCACAGCCATGCAAGTCCTTCTCCTCGGCGGCCACGGCAAAGTGGCCCTGCACCTGACCCCGCTTCTCCTCGCCCGCTCCTGGAACGTCACCAGCGTCATCCGCAATCCAGAGCACGAGAGCGAGATCCTCGCGTTAGGCAAAGGCGCCAAGGGCAAACTGGACGTGCTTCTCTCCAGCCTCGACGACATCAAAAGTGATGCCGATGCCAAGAACATCCTCGACCGCGTTTCCCCAGACTATGTAGTCTGGTCTGCAGGTATGCACAAAGCCGTGGTTGGGATTGAAACATCCACATCCACTTCCACTTTCCCCTTCCCCAGTACCGTATCCACAATACTGTTAAGACATCTGCATCATCCCTCCCATCCCTCCCCTGCACACCTGCAAGTCCAGATCAAATCCACATATCACATCCAACCCCCCCCCCAAATCTCCATCTATCCATCCAACGGTTTCCCCTCTCTTCCCCCGAAACTCCCCCAACTAACCACATCTCATTCCAAATTTGCAGGAGCCGGTGGCAAAGGCGGACCCAGCCGAACGCACGCCATCGACGAAGTAGCAGCGAAGCACTTCCTCAGCGCGTCCTTCTCGCACCCCAGCGTACGGAAATTCCTCCTCGTCTCCTGGATCGGCAGCCGACGCAAGCAACCCACCTGGCTCTCGGGCGACGAATGGGCGGCCCTCCAAAACGTCTTCTATAACGTCCTCCCCGCATATGCCAAGGCCAAGCTCGAAGCCGACGAGTACATGACTGCGTTGGCGGCGGCGCGCAAGAAGCTTGTTGCGGCGGGGGCGGCGCAGCCCCTGCAGGCGATTAATCTGCGACCGGGGACGTTGACGGATACGCCTGCGACCAGGAAGGTGGACCTGGGGAAGACGAAGAAAGGTAGGGCGAATGTGTCGAGAGAGGATGTGGCGATTGTGGCGGATGCTTTGCTGGCGAGGGATGATGTCGAGGGGTGGTTGGATTTGCTAGAGGGTGAGGAGGATGTGCCGGTTGCTGTTGAGAGGGTTGCGCGGGAGAAGGTTGATGCTGTGGAAGGGGAGGATGTGGAGGGGATGGTGAAGAGGTTTGGGCTGTAAGCCAATAGTTATATACTAGTTAGTTATGATACTTCTTATGATGAAGATGATGATATATTTATGATAATGAGATTAATAAAGAAGTGTGAATGTTGATATGATTGAATATTCCAACAAATAGTTAGTAGTGTCATGAAGTCCCCAAAGACCAAATCTATGTACAATGAACATATCTATCCAAGAGACACATCCATAACCCAAGAAATAGTGAAATCAACTACAACTTCGCCTTCGGCCCCGCAGCACCCGCCCCAATGCCCTCCTCCTTGGCCTTCTTCTTCAACAACCGTCTAAGGATCTTCCCACTCGCGCTCTTCGGGATCTCCTTCACAAAGCTCACACCCCCTCTCAACCGCTTATGATACGCAACCTTGGCATCCAACCACTTGACAATATTCTCCGCCTCTTGGGCAGCACCCACACCCGAATTGAGACTCTTCGCACTGCGAACCACATACGCAAGCGGGACCTCAGTGCCATGAGCCTCACTCTCGACTCCAATAACCGCGACATCATCAACAGCCTCATTATCCACCAGGATGCCCTCCAACTCCGCCGGAGCCACCTGGAACCCCTTATACTTGATCAATTCCTTGACGCGATCTGTAATGTAAAAGTTCCCGTTGGGGTCCTGGAACCCAACATCACCCGTGCGGAACCATCCGTCCTCGGAGAGACATTCCGCTGTGGCGGCCGGGTTGTTATGGTATCCCTGGAAGACGTTGGGCCCGCGCATGTATAGCTCGCCGACTTGGCCTTCGGGGACTTCGACGGGGTCGGAGGCGTCCTCGGGCATGGTCATGTACTTGGCTTCCATGTTGGGGAGGAGTTTCCCGACGGAGCCGATGGTGGAGCGCCATTCTTCCCAGGGTTGGGTGTGGGTGGTGGGGCTGGTTTCGCTGAGGCCGTAGCCTTGCTTGATGCCGCATTTGATGCGGGCGTAGACGGCTTCGACGAGTTCTTGGGTCAGAGGGGCGGCGCCGGAGTTCATCATGCGGAGGGTTGAGAGGTCGTATTTGTCGACGATGGGGTGCTTGCCCAGCAGAAGGACTACGGGGGGCACGACATAGCTGAATGTGATGCGGTAGTTTTGTACGTGGGAGCACCATTTCTCGATGTCAAATTTGGTCATTACGTAGAGGTGGAGGCCTTTGTGGATGGTTTGGTGGAGGAGGCAGGTTAGACCTGTGTTTTTGTTTTCCGGTTAGTTTGGGCTTTGGTAAGATGGAAGGAGAAGGGGATACGAACCGTAGATGTGGAAGAAGGGGAGGAAGGCTAGGATGCGGTCTCCTGTGCCGTCCGCGCCACCGTTCCAGGTGAGGTTGTCGGCTTCACCGGCGGCGAGTTGGAGGATGTTAGAGACGATGTTGCGGTGTGAGAGCATCACGCCCTTGGGGACACCGGTCGTGCCGGAGGAGTAGACGAGGAAGGCGAGGTCGCGGGATGGGTTGACCTTTGGCTTGCGGAATCGAGTGGCGCCGGAGATGTTGCGGATGGAGGTGAAGTGCTTGATGCGCGCTTGGGGATCGCGCTGGTCGCCTATGAGGATGATTCCGTCCTCTGGGATGCCGGCTTCTTTCGCTGCTGCGGTGGCCACCGGGAGAAAAGGTGCTTGAGTGACGAGGACTTTGGCGCCCGAGTTCTTGAGCTGAAAGGCCAATTCCTCTGCGGTATAGGCTGGGTTGGATGGCGACACGACGCCGCCAGCCCAGATGGCACCCCACATCACGGCTGGTGTGTCGATGCTGTTCGGGGTAAAGAGGGCCAGGACGTCACCCTTCTTCCAGTCAAAGGTGGCCTTGAGACCCTTGCCAAAGGTGAGGGCAGCATCTTTGACTTGTTGGTAGGTGTAGGATCGCTGTGTGTCCGCATCCTGGTAGATTACTACATGATGTCAGCGGAGGGGATCTTGAATGAAATAAACCGGTCGCGCAAGTTGATAATTGGTTATATTGCTTCGCATGGAGTGTTGACATAGGAGATGTGGCAATGAAGACATACCTTTATCATCTGGAAATGGTTTGTCCTTCCGTTCGAAGAGAAACGACCAGATGTCGAGATCTGGAATGTCAACCGGGGGGTAGCGTGAGGAGACGGGCATGGCGGAGTCGTGCGGGGAAAACGGCTGGGGAAGAAGAAGATAAGGGGATCGGAGAATAGTGACAGTGTGCAGGGTTGCACAGGAATGGGTGATTAGAGAATGTCTAAAATAGAGAGAGGGGAGATGGTCTCTAGTATAGGTCTGCCCGTCAACAAGGGATGGAAGAAAGAGAGAGAGTGAGAGAGATGTCCGTTAGAAGAAGAGGAATGATAGATTGCCGTTTAAGAGAGTGCAAGGAGGAGTTGCTCGGCCCTCGGCACTGCAGACTGATAAGCCCGCAAGCCGGGGTTGGGGTTAGTTAATTCACTTCAATTGGGAGTTGATCAGAAGAAACGGTGGAGGGTCGCCACGGATCGCCGCCGCCCGCTCTCCACATCCACGCCGAGGAGTTGGCCGGCATTCGGCAATCAACGGCCTGGAGTTGCTGGATCCATGGCTGGTCTTTGGGGTAGACCAACAACAGGGATTTGAGGAATTCCAGGGGTTCAGTATGCCCGAAGATGAAAAAGCAACAAGCATGCATAAATTTGTGTCTCAGTCATAGTTGTATCATCAAATAGTACATAGTTGGTACCTGTATGTAGGGTGTATACAGAACTCTATATATATATCATCGCGGACCGTCACACATGGATACTCTGGTGGTGATTGTACTACCAGGCATCGAAAATCTACATAACTCATCAATAATGACAACACTAGTCCCCGTTCCTCGTACTTCTCGAGCGATTCCTAATCACCGTGATATCTACCTGTTTGGTGATTGCGCGGCCCCCAACCCGCTCCAGCTCGATAGGATAGCTGCCCAGAACATATCCTCGACCGTGTGGCGGTTGTGCACCCGCCCAAGTACTGGATTCTGCGCCACTCGGAATGGGCAGATTGATCTTGTATTGTGACCCGACCACTCGCGAACGATTTCCACTTGAGATTTTGCGAACCGAGGCGATGACCAATGATCGAATACAGGGCATAGAGGCCGTGACAATGACCAGGTAGCACTCCGTGAGCGCCCATCGAGTAAGTTTCACCGTAGCTGCGGTCTGGTCGCCACGCTCAGCGATCGAACGCAGATGGACAATTCGCATAATCGAGGCCACCATGGCTCTGTGAGTTTGTAGTTAGCGATCTGAGTTTATGCGCTGGCCATTCGTCGGGAAAACACGAACACTAAGCCGAATCCCATCAAGACGACAAGGCTAATTTTGACACGCAATTTCAAGCTCAGGCTCCAGAAGGTGTAGGTGGGGAAGACGGCGAGGAAAAGATCAGACGTAGTATTGATTGCTATAACATAGCTGTCAGCGCTCTTCTCCCATGGTAAGCGCACCGGATCAGATCAATACACGTACAGCACTGTACATAGCCATAGATACGCTCGACATTTGGATCCCAGCATGCCGTGTCTACATGCGCGTCCCAAAGGGAGTCAATATTCTGACACTGAGCAAGAATGGTAGCCACCGATACAATATTGATGATGATCTGCAGCGCAAAGATGAACCACAGAATCCATCCCAGATACCTCTCTTGACGTAGGATATTCAACAGATAAAGAGTGAAGGCAGCTCTGCCAGCGCCAGTGGCGATTATAGATAGACATTGAAAGCTCGTGTAATACTTCAGGGCCAGCACCTGGTCTGCCCGGCTCAGGTATTGAAAATGTCGCCCGTATCCATGTGCAATAGCCAGGTTGATCATGACGGATGCCGCCAAAGCAAGGACCTGATGTGCATTGGTCAACATGAGGGTGGCTTTCAGCTAGTGTGGTGGAAGGACCAACCAGCGCACACAGCATAGCCGTGTCATTGACTGCATAATGTCGAATACGAAGTTTGGCAATGACTCGTAGTATCATAATCAGGATGGCGATGGCCGCCGCCGTCCAGTTAAGCGCCAGAATGCCGGGACCTGCATTGTATGATACTGACTCGACTGGCATCAGCGGGGTATTGCGATCGAACAGCTGCTGAGATGGCTGACAGATTGAATGATACAGACGAATCGAAGCCATAAAGGCTTAGAGAGTTGTGGACGACCGGGGACAAGTGAAGCTCAACCCCATGGAACAAGGCGTATGGAAAGCAGGCCAGCTTCCACGAGAAACAGCAGCAACCCAGGCTGCCTGGCGCTCGTTATACATAAGCATACTCGATGGTAATGACATTTTCCGCCGTGCCGGCCTCTGCCCTGCCATTTGATCTTCATCAACGGAGTTCTTATCTGATTAGAGTTGGCCTTAATCAATATGGGCCGGTCTTCAGCATCCTTCAACGCGCGTTTCGACCATCGAGGGATATTCGCCGGTCCCCACCTGCACCAACCGGGAAACCGAGCATGTCCATCATCTAGACTACAGTGGGTTCGTTCCACCGAAGAAGTCATTTCAGCCCGGTCACCCATATTGAGTTCCTCATTAGGAACCATTAGGGTCCAATTCTGGTCTCCCTTGGCTATCTTTAAGAGCGTCTGTTAGTTGAGAAACTGACCATTACAAGCGAATATATCTAGAACCGGCGCTGCACCTGCCATGACCATAACAATCGATTCGTGGAGACAAGTGTTCTGGTCCATACTCTGTGAAGTGCTTGCTTTACCTGAACTAAGCTGTATACTTCATGTCAATCATCCAGGCCAACAGGACTGAGCGTCCCATGGCAGCAACCCTTCAGCCTACAACGCTATAAGACAGTGCGATTATACCCCCGCAGTCTCGCCCAATTCCGCTATATAGACATGGTTATCAACGACTATGACTTTATGCAACAAGCATGCTTATCCCTTACAGCAGGCTCGACGCACGGTTCGGATATGATTTCCAATTCAGAGCTCGGCGATGGCCTTCCTTCACGAGCAGCCAAGCCTCTCTCATTAACGCACATCAACCTATGATCACCAGAAACAGAGATGCTCGCTCTTGTTCTCAGCGAGGTTTTCCTGATAAGGAGTAGACTCCGCCGAGCGTCGCATCGAGGCGTTTTGTTCTAAGTTCTTCCTGAACTCGGGTCGGCGCCCCCGCCGTCCTGAATGGTAGCAATAGCAAAGGGTTTGTCACACCGAACCATCAAGGTACATGCAATTTAGTGGGCCTTTAGGACAGCTCCACTAGATGAATCTTCCTCCATATCGTCAATGGGGACTCACAAGCACGGGTGAATTCTATCCACTGTGCCGCCAGAGCCCAGCAAGATGGCACACTACGATTGCCGGTTACTTTATATAAAGCCACATATATCCAAAATAACCTCCAAAAGCAAATGTAAAAGCCATACTCTATCATTAATTCCAACATTTTTTAAATCAATTACCCCGCGCATGCCTACGTACGACAATCAAACTTGCCGTCCAGGCCCCCACGGTGGCAATGCCCAGCTCGGTATAAGGCCCGTCACTAAGCCTTGCCTGTGTACGTCAAACACGAAGGATTCTTTAGTGCTTGCTAGGGCTGTAACAAATCATAGCGGATTACTACCATGTGTCGACTGATTGTCCCCGAGTTCAAGTGTGTTGGGATCTTGCCACGCTGCTGTCGGTCATTAATGCGATCCTAATCTGACCAGAAGCTCGAATTTAACAAGCAGTTCTCGTCCAAACGGATTATTGTGTACTACTTATCAGCTGCAAATGCACCAGTAGGAAAACACTGAACGGTGTTGTGAAAGGAAAGAGAAGAAGAAGAAAAAAAAAACAACTATTCTCACCGCGATTCGAACCCCCGCCCTCTACAAACCGCACCTTCGTGGCCTCAAAACAGCCATACCTCCCAGATGAAGTCTGTAAAAGTTGCAAAAAAAACTGGTAGCTTCTCTTTGATTGAGCGTGTCATCCTTAGTGCAGGGGCCATGCTAATCTTCTCTGTATCGTTTCAAATTGACCAAATGCCCGAAGGCACCAGTTACTCCATTACTTTGAATTATATAGGAATAATGGTAACAAAGGAAAGGTTATGATTGGTCGGTTAAGCGAGGAGCGGGAAGGGAGGAACATCAAGTTGGAGAGCATAGTACGGCGTAGACTACGTACGTACTGTCTTGATGATCTGCCTGCTTTTTATATACTACGTATAGCCACGTAATTCTATGCAGAAAGATGAAGAGCGGAACTTTCAGAATAGAAAGGAGAACAAAAATTCGCTACTCAGAGTAACTTTACTCAGCTAATGAGAAAAACAGGCTTACGGCTCAGATATGATTTGGCTGTGCCCGAAAGCAACTGAAACTGAATTGTATGGCTTGAGAGGAGGAGTAGCTTACTGCGTATTCACGCCCTCCAACTCCTCCTTGGTATGTTTAGCCCATTAGTACCATTGGGAGAAAGTAACCTCGACGGGGATGGGAACATCTTGTATTAGATCGATGAGTCTACGGGGTGATACTATATCTACCAATCTACGATTCAGTAGGTAGATAGCATGTTTGAGGGAGCATAACTTCTCATCTTAATGCATGGCACGTAATATACAGGGCTACCAGCACTGGATCCGACGAGTTGTTGTTGTGTCTTGGCAGGAAGTCGCAGGGTCAAAGTTAGTATTGAAGCCGAACTACCATAGTTTCTAATCATCAGTATTAGATGTAGAAATAATCCAATAAATGTAGAATAGTATATGCTATGTGGTATTTAATATACATGGTTCACATCAAGCTCGTCCGTCCTCCGATCTCTTGGCTGCCTTCGCCGTTGGGCATCTCACCGTTCCGTCCGAAGATAAACTCCCGGTAGATGCCTTCCAAGCGGCGTCTTTCGGCTGGGCTGAGGGAGCTACGTGTTGTGTTCAAAGAGCGCTCCATATGCTCCCACCGCACGATGATCTCCTCGCGCGGTTCCTCCTCGTGGGTGGTGCCGTTGGGTGCTGCGGTGTGCGCAGTGTTTGTTGTGCCTTGCTCCGACTGTCGCTGGCGTCGTCGTGCGCTCTTGATCGCATCGAGTTTGGACGCAACAACGGCTGGAGAAGGCATCGATACTTTCCCGGCCTCCTGTTCGGAAGCCGAGTAGAGGAACTGGATGAATGACTTGGTACTGGTGGCCGTTGATGATGACTTTGTGCCATTCTTAGCCGTGGACTTGTCGTTCACGGAATGGTCACCAAGGGCATCATGGACTGCTTCAAGGTGGGCGTTGTATACGACAGCCTGCAAATCAGCCCCGGAGAAGCCCTCTGTACGGGTGGCCACTTCGTCCAGACGAGCGACAACTTCCTCGTTCATCGCGAGCTTCGTGCTCACTGCTCGGATTATGTCGAGTCGATCGGCATGGTTGGGCATATCACAGATCAATGACTTGTCGAGACGTCCTGGTCGTAGCAGGGCGGGATCGATGAGGTCTGGTCGCGAAGTTGCCGCAAGGACATACACTCCGGAGAGACCTTCTGCACCGTCCATCTGTGTCAGAAGCTGGTTGACAACGCGATCAGTGACACCTGTTGAGTCGTGTCCACGCTTGGGTGCGATACTGTCAAACTCATCGAAGAAGAGAATGCACGGCCGAGCAGCCTGCGCCCGTTCGAAGAGATCTCGCACGCTCTTCTCACTTGCACCGATATACTTGTTCAGAATTTCAGGACCCTTGACACTGATGAAGTTCAGGCCACACTCTCCTGCCACTGCACTGGCGAGCAAAGTCTTTCCACATCCAGGATATCCGTAAAGCAGCAGACCTGAACGCAGACGCAGAGGACATTGTGCAAAGATAGGTGCGTACTTGGTGGGATACTGCAACGTCTCAAGAAGCATTTTACGGGTCTCAGTCAACCCACCAATGCCAGCAAAAGTCGTAGTAGACGAGGTGAGCGTAACGTTTCGAAGAGACGCAGGAGTGAAGCCTTTGATAGCGTTCTCAAAATCATCTGCCCCAAGCGTGATGGCTCTCGACGAGGCCGAAACATCTTGAACAGAGCGAATAAGAGCCTCATTCCGGGCACGCGAGACAAGAAGGACCATGTCACCGGGCATATACCCGTCTGTCTTGCCTGCAAGTTCCAGGAAATCCACATCCCTGCCAAGCACAAACCCGTCTGCGCCCGCTGAGCTGGGACGACTTCCTGGATTGGAAGGGTTCAGCCAGGAGTCTTGCGTAGAGGAACTGGAATTTCGTGCATGTCCATTTAATGCAGGCGGAACACCTCTGTCCTGGCTGGTAAGTTGCTCCAGCACCTTGCGGCGACCTTCCTTGTCCGGGGCCCTCAAGTGTATGATCTCTCGGACGACGTGACCTCCGATGATGACATTGTTCAGGGACTCTTTTGATTGTGCAGTGGCCAGCAAAACCACCGAGGAATTCATGGTGCAATACTCGCGCACCATCGAGCAGATTACTTCACTGTTCTGGCGGCTGCGCCCATTGTCTCCTCCAACCTGAAGCTCTGTTTCGACAGGACACAGCTTGTCGAGATCATCTAGAATCACAAGCGACTGTCCGCCAAGGCGTGCGCACCAGGAAGCGGACATGAAAAGGCGGTTCAGCGTTTCTTTGATGTTTGAAATCCGGGTCTCATCGGTAACTAGTTTCCGACAAGAGAAGTATTTCACGTTGAACAGATAGTCCTTCCGCACACGGTGGGCTAGTAGGTGGCTCAAAGCCGTCTTGCCAGACCCCAGACCGCCTGTCAACAAGATAGAGGATGATTTGGTCAAGTTATCGATAGACTGCGAGATGATGCCGTCAATTCCAACCATATCGGGAACAGTAGATGGTATTGTGTCCTCCGATGGATGGGCAGAGCTTGATTCTGCTGGACGGGGTATCTCAGCTTGCACCTCCAGCGACAGTTTAGCATCTGATCCCAAGAGCCAGTTTGTTGCTGGCTTTGCCGTCTCGGAACCGGTCTTCAGCGGAGGGTCGAATCGGAGAATAGCACCGTCGAAGCTGGGTCCTGTTGCCTGATAGTCTGTATTGGGCAAAACCATCCCATCGGTCAAGGGGCCTGCCAGTAGCCCCTTATCCGATCCAGTACTCCCATAAATCATCTTGATACGCTCGGCCAATGCATCCCTTGCAGCCGCGGTATCGGACCCGAATTTCAATCCATCTTTCTTTTTTGTCGTCTCGGCCATAAAGGGATATACCTTGAGCGCTTTCACCGTGGACCGCTGTAGCGGCGGAGGGGCCGCCTCGACCCGTATAATACCACCTACCATACTCTCAACACCGAGAGCAGCAGACAATAGTGTGGATACTGCAACATGCTGAGTATCCGGTGCATCAGTCCACGGGATCAACCTCGCAACCAGCTTGGCTGCCGGTGTCCCAGCATCGCTACCCTTTTGTTCCGTTTGCTCCACCTGTTGCTGCGGGTCGGGTGGCGCTTTCAGGCCAGCAGGCTGGACAACTGAAATGCAAGCCCATCCTGCGCCCCGAAGCTCATTCGTGGCAAGTACGTCCGGATCAAGCCAAACACGGAACCCATCATTATTATCTTCCTCGGCCTCTTCATCAAAGTACTGCTCCGACAGTTGGCGGTCGATCCCCCGGAAGAAGAGGGAGCCCCTGCTCGTCGAGTCAGATCGACTACCCTTTGGCCGGACGGTACTTCCGCTACTCCGTCCCCCAACACTTCTCCTGCTGCTTCCAGCGACGCTCCGGCTATCTCCCCGGGCGCCTCTTGTGGCCTTCGGACGAGTCTTCGGAGCGACAATGACTTCCGCATCTGGCGCTATCTTGGCGAAAGGGAAGGTATTCGGGGGAGCAGGAGTCAAAGATGTGATAACAATGTTGGCCGTGGATGTTGGAGACAGATGCAATGCAAGAGGGTGCATGTGATCAGGTTGAGGCGTGGTGTATGTGGGATTGGGGAGAGCTCGGATCTGCGACAGAAGGTTGAGCTCGAGGAAGGTCGCGTGAAGCTCAATAACTGCAGGTAATTAGCCAAGCCGACAAATTGTAGAAGAGGGCCCAAAACATACTCTCCCAATCTTCCGGGGTCAGTGGTTCAATATTAATGGTATGCGCAACGGGCGGGTCAAGATGGATGTATATTCCGACCTAGGCGCATTAGCATCTCTGAAGGTCCCCGTCGCGACCGACACACTTACCCTCTGTCCATCAGCAAGGCCTAAAAGCCTCCCAAACGTTGTGTCCAGCTCTACAGTAGAGATATCCTGCTCCCTGGCGGCGGAAGCACTGCTGATACCGTCTCTTCCTACGACGGGAGCCAGCTTCCGCTTACTCGGCATTCCAGTCCATCCCAGATAGCATGACCGCTGCGCGGGGCTGCCATTGGCTTTTCCCGTAGTTGGGCGATATTGTAGTTCGACAATTACATTTTGTGCGGCCTAGATTCATGTCAGCTGGGCGAAACCACCGTGCTCTGTCCCAAGTGGGATGTCTAGCTTACAGTATTGGCATTGACCAGCAGTGCGACCAGCGACGGTGGCAGGTTTACGAGGCAGTTCTTCAAAGGAACCAGGGAAACTTCCGCGGTGGTGGAGGGCTTTCGGGGCGCCATTCTCAGGCGCAGGTTCGCAAGTTCGTGCGGTCAGCGAACACAGCAAAGGAATTGGAGTCGGGGATCGGGGGATCGGGGGATCGTGGGGAGAATGAGAGAAGACCAGACCTCAGCATCTCCCCGGACTCTCTGGACTCGCATTGACTCCGCAAACCAACCAGATGCCGTTGGCCGAGGTGGCCCGCCGCCGATGTTCGGGCCGAGAGTTGTTCCCTTCCGAGAGCACGTGTCGAAATGACCAAACCACACTAGTCCCAAAACGGGTAACAAGTGGAAATGGCATGAAAGACGCGAAATCGACGCGTTTCGCGACGTGTTGCTGCGGCAGCCGAAAAAGGCAATCCGCCAACTGGGAAGAACCTCCGCCAAGGGACGCTTTGGCCGAACCGCCGCCTTTCTTTTACCTTCTCGGCCCCAGGCGATTTTAGCACCATCACAAACCCGCTTCATCGCCAGCTGTTGGTCAATTGAACTGGCTTTTTGCCCTACAGCATCATGGCTTTGAATACCTACACCCTCAACGTCAATTACGAAGCGCAGCTCGATGCCTTCAAGGATTTTCTGAAGCATTTCAAAAGTTTTGAATCTGCTTCCGAGTCGGCTGCGACAGAAGCCATTGAAGACCTCCGCATCGACGAGGATGGTACCAGCGATGAATACGACTTTATGGATGATGTCGCCCAGGAGGGTGGCGCACAGCGAGCTGGTCGCAGACGTCGGGAGCCTAAGCTCAAATACATGCAGGTGTTGCAGGAAGTCGCTGACCGGGAGCGCACAAACATTCTGATCGAGCTGGACGATCTCGCTACTGTCAGTGCTTCCTCATTTCAGGTTGATCTACCGATTAAACTAACCTACTGCAGTACGAGAAAGGCCTCTCAGAGGACCAAGACCTACGACTTGTTGAATCCGTGCAAAAGAACACATACCATTATATCGATCTTTTCTCCCGTGCGGTTGATGACTTGATGCCAAAGGAAAGCAAGGAGATCACGTATGTCGGAAATACCATGTTTTAGAGGCTTAACGCTAATAGCGCGCAGTTTCAAGGACGATGTGCTCGATGTTATCATGTCGCAGCGTGAAAAGCGCAACGAGGCCATGAACATGGCTGCAGAGGCTAATGCTGACACCGATGCCGCCCAATCCATCTTCCCCCCCGAGCTGACGCGCCGTTACACCATGAACTTCAAGCCCCTCACTCCTTCTGGCTCGAGCAGCGACCGCCAATCCAAGGCCCTTGCAGTGCGCAACGTCCGCGCCGAGCACATTGGTGGCTTGATCACCGTTCGGGGTATCACAACTCGTGTCTCGGACGTTAAGCCAGCTGTTGAAATCAACGCCTACACTTGCGATCGCTGTGGATGTGAAGTATTCCAGCCGGTCACTACAAAGCAGTTCCTGCCTATGTCAGAATGTGTGTCCGAAGAGTGCAAGACGAACAACTCCAAGGGACAGTTGTTCCTCTCCACTCGCGCCTCCAAATTTGTTCCTTTCCAAGAGGTGAAGATCCAAGAGATGGCGGACCAGGTGCCTGTTGGCCACATCCCACGCACCATGACCATCCACTGCCATGGAAGTCTTACACGCCAGCTCAACCCGGGAGATGTTGTTGACATTGCAGGAATTTTCCTCCCCACACCTTACACAGGGTTCAGAGCCATCCGTGCAGGCTTGCTGACTGATACTTACATGGAAGCTCAGCATATCACGCAGCACAAGAAGTCATACAACGACACGGCCATGGACAGCAAAACTCTCCGCAAAATCGACCAATACCAGAAGTCCGGAAACATGTATGAGTACTTGTCGCGATCAATTGCTCCTGAGATCTACGGACACCTCGATGTGAAGAAGGCGTTACTTCTGCTCCTGATCGGTGGTGTCACGAAAGAGATGGGCGACGGCCTGCACATTCGCGGTGACATCAACATTTGTCTCATGGGTGACCCTGGTGTTGCGAAGTCTCAGCTGCTGAAGTATATTGCCAAGGTTGCCCCACGTGGTGTGTACACTACCGGTCGAGGAAGCAGTGGTGTTGGTCTTACGGCTGCTGTTATGCGCGACCCGGTGACAGATGAGATGGTTCTGGAGGGCGGTGCCCTGGTCCTGGCAGACAACGGTATCTGCTGTATTGATGAATTCGATAAGATGGATGACTCGGATCGGACGGCCATTCACGAAGTGATGGAACAGCAGACCATTTCCATCTCCAAGGCGGGAATTACGACCACCCTCAATGCTCGTACGTCTATCTTGGCAGCAGCCAACCCGCTGTACGGCCGTTACAACCCCCGAATCTCTCCAGTTGAGAACATCAACCTTCCTGCGGCTCTCCTTTCGCGTTTCGATGTCATGTTCCTTATTCTCGATACCCCTTCGCGCGAAGCCGACGAGGAGCTGGCTAGCCACGTCACCTATGTCCACATGCACAACAAGCACCCTGAGCACGAGGATGCCGGCGTTATGTTCACGCCTCAGGAGGTCCGCCAGTACATTGCCAAGGCGCGCACCTACCGGCCTGTTGTTCCTACTGCGGTCTCCGATTACATGGTTGGAGCCTATGTAAGAATGAGGAAGCAGCAGAAGAAGGACGAGGCAGAGAAGAAGCAGTTCTCCCATGTGACGCCCCGTACGCTGCTCGGTGTTGTCCGTCTGTCGCAAGCCTTGGCACGTCTCCGATTCAGCGACGAAGTTGTCACCGAGGACGTCGACGAAGCCCTGCGCCTGGTCGAGGTCAGCAAGGCCTCACTGGCTAACGACGGCCAGTCGGGATTGGACCAGAGCCCCACCAGCAAGATCTACTACCTCATCCGCAGCATGATGGAGAGCGGTGCTGCCGCTGTGGGCGATGGAGACGGAAGCGAATTGAGCATGAGGAGAATCCGTGAGAGAGTACTCGCCAAGGGTTTCACGGAAGACCAGCTCAACGTGACGATTGACGAGTACGAGAACAACAACGTAAGTCTATCCGCTTATTCAGTGCCTTTGTATGAGCACTCGCTAATCATGCTATCTTATAGGTCTGGCAAGTTCTGGGCGGTGGTACCCGTCTCGTGTTTGTCGATGCTATGGACATGTAAACGGCTATTACTTAATATAGAAGTCTGCAGGTTTGTTCAATGATGGGCCTAGCTTTCAAATATTTTCTGCGATCTTTATCGATTATTTTTGATTACTCTTTATCTTCATCATCCGAGAGACGTGCATGAGGCCATGTGAGATTTCAGTGGGAGGGTAAAACCCGGATCGGTGTTTGGTGTTTATTCTTGATATCATCTGAATGAATGGCATTGAAATAACAACAAAGCAGGACCACATATCATATCTAAGTAAAGAGTGTATCCAAGTTCAATAACAAACAACCCAACACAACCACATCATCCAAGCCCACTACAATAACAACCCATATCCCCTTCCTCTCCACACTTCCCCAAATAC